>NC_139652.1:8720084-8817584 GCF_964638095.1 Poromitra crassiceps
CCCGACCACCAGACCCCCCCGTTCGACCAGGGGAGGCGCTAGTGCAGCGACCAAGACACATACCCTCAATCCGGCTTCCCCCCCGCAGACACAGCCAATCATGCCTGTATGGACGCTCGACCAAGTCGGAGGTAACACGGGGGCGCGAACCTGCAACCCTCGTGTTGCTAGGCAGGAAATCTACCACTACACTACCCAGACGCCCCAACTATTTCATAAATACA
This sequence comes from Poromitra crassiceps, assembly GCF_964638095.1. NCBI lineage: Eukaryota > Metazoa > Chordata > Actinopteri > Beryciformes > Melamphaidae > Poromitra > Poromitra crassiceps. The sequence continues at coordinate 8,720,309 of NC_139652.1, forward strand.
ACTCATGCGGGTGACACGTGCTGTGTCATTGTGTGTCTTCACATTGAGTCATTCTCTGCACTACGTGTTGAGCGTTGAGCTGCATTAATTGTCCGTCAGGCTCGGGCCGATCGACGATGGATTGAATCAATTGGTAATGCCTGTCTAGCTAGTCGATGCATGTGTAGCCTTTTTTCCACATATTCATTCTGTTTGCCTGAGAAACTGCTGACAGAAGTCCAGAGTGTTGCCAGATACAGCTCAAGGCTTCCCAGCCAAGAAACTGTTCAAAAACAAAACAAGCGACTTTCAAACCCACCCAAGCTCATTTCCTCCCAGACAATGCAATCCAAAACAGCCCAATTGGGCAGAAAACTGCTTAATGTGGCAACACAGTGGGGCGCCTTGATCATGGAAGAGCTGTTGGTTTTGCGGTCTCAGCTGGAAACTAGTGAACTTTTGCTACAGTATCGAAAGAAAAGTAGCAATATATGTTTTGATGATGTGACCTGCGCATGTCGCACTGGCACATTTGACCGTTTTCATTCATTAATTATTGTGAAATTTGAACGCTAAATATACTGTAGTTTTGAAGCTCATAAATGTAGGGTGACAAGCATTACTAGCTTACTTTGTCAAACTTTGAGGCCTTTTTTTCCTCAAAAACATAGTTCGGAAACAGTCAAGACATAAAGGGATGCATCTCACTCAATCTTTGGAGTACAACGATAATTATGAATATAACCCCCGGTTTTATGAATAAAAAGGAGTAAGGTGACTCAATTGGTTGACAATTCAGGACTACAGCTGCAGAAGTATAGGAGAAATGTCACTCTGCTGTTGACCTCCAGCATGACGACGGAGACACTGGGAAAAATGACTGTGTGTGTGTGTGTGTGTGTGTGTGTGTGTGTGTGTGTGTGTGTGTGTGTGTGTGTGTGTGTGTGTGTGTGTGTGCGTGTGTGTGTGTGTGTGTGTGTGTGCTGCGTGGAAATCCACAACTCTCTTAAGGGCACAACAGCCACTTCTAAACAGGGCATGCCAAACTGGCCGTGTGGCTAGAAGGGGCATTACGGCCACAATCCGGGGCATCCGCGGCACTGGCCTTTTGGCTGTAGTATAAGTCCTGCCCTGGTAGTATGTGGCAGGGAATCCAATCTGTCACTAACTACAGGAGAAGCACAAATGGGACCCAAAGACACCACCCTACCAGACAACCTCAACAGTCTATGCCAGATTTGACAGACTGAACAGAGAAAATCCCCCCGTAGCCCAGAGGAGTCTCTCCAGGTGACTGACACACACACACACACACACACACACACACACACACACACACACACACACACACACACACACACACACACAGAGAGAGGTTCTTAGGACTTTGAAGCAGGGAAATCCCTGCAGGACCTGATGGAGTGTCACCCGGAGTCCTGAAGGCCTGTGCTGCACAGCTGCAGGTGCACACGAGGGCTGGGTATTGGCAAGGACCTCACAATACGATACGATAAAATATGATACGATACGATACATGGATGGGTCATGATTGTATCACGATACATTGCGATATGATACATGTTTGAAATGTTGTTTCTCATTTGGTTTGGCCACTTTGCTGCGCTACTGCAGTGGTGTGGCAGCAGTGAGGGGGGGGGCGTGGCAGCAGTGAGGGGGGGGGGGGGCGTGGCAGAAGTGAGGGGGGCGTGGCAGCAGTGAGGGGGGGGGGGGGGCGTGGCAGCAGGGCTTTTGTAAAGAACAAAGAAAACATTTAAATAACAAAGGCCCCCACTTTTCTGACCACTGCAGCAGTACCGCAGTAAAGTTGCCAACCCAAATAAGTGTATTGTGTTATATTGCAATACTCTACATACTTTAAATACAAAAGAAAAAGAAAAAAATTGAGTAAAATTATTTAATTCAAAATGTTCATTCCAATTTATTCGAACGGTAGTTATTTGCACATTTGCAGTTGCACAGTGGAAGTATTCTTATATTCAATCATGGAAGTTGGAAACACTCATTAGTGTTTTGCTTGCACCTGTGTTTACCCTGCCTTTTCGACACAAAATGGCCCCCGTGAGAAGGGTCTATGGCGTTTCGCAACTTTACACGGCGACAGTATGGGCGGCGTTATCTTGCACCTTCCCAAACGATGTGCTGTGTTCTCCTGTCCTGACTGAATTCCGCAACAAATGACTGGCAGCAGATGACCTACAGCAAAGTATTCATTGCAATATGCAGAAAGAAATTAATTTATTAGATAAGAAATTGAGTCTGGTACTAATTTGGAAGCAATGCAGACAGTAGTTAAAAGATAGCTGTCCAGTGTTCTCATATACCTTATTTTTTTATAGCTTGAGTCTAAAGTCTAAATGGAGACAGGCTTTTGATAATATAACTGTCAAGCTGAAATGAATTCAATATGCACCGTTATCATGTTAGACGTGCTGGAAGCTGTCTGAGACTTCACTTCTCACTTGGTGTGAGAAGCCCACATTTATTTTGCCAGAATTCAATACCGTCATTTAGTGCTTTGCTCTCTCTCTTGGTTCCACTAATCCTTTTTACTCCCTAAACAACTGACACAAGAGAGAAAGAGAGGAGAGGAGTGTGTGAGGCAGGTGAGAGAGGGAGTGAGAGGGTGAGAGAGAGGGAGTGAGAGGGTGAGAGAGGGAGTGAGAAATAAGTAGACAGGAGGGGAGTGCATCAGCGAGGGGAGTGTGAAGACCAATGTTTCTAAAGCTTCATCTCTGTCACTGCTGAAAAGCAGCATGAGAAGCTTCATATCTGTCCCTGCTGAAAAGCAACATGAGAAGCTTCATATCTGTCCCTGCTGAAAAGCAACATGAGAAGCTTCATCTCTGGCCCTGCTGAAAAGCAACATGAGAAGCTTCATCTCTGTCCCTGCTGAAAAGCAACATGAGAAGCTTCATATCTGGCCCTGCTGAAAAGCAACATGAGAAGCTTCATCTCTGTCACTGCTGAAAAGCAACATGAGAAGCTTCATCTCTGTCCCTGCTGAAAAGCAGCATGAGAAGCTTCATATCTGGCCCTGCTGAAAAGCAACATGAGAAGCTTCATCTCTGTCCCTGCTGAAAAGCAGCATGAGAAGCTTAATCTCTGCACCTGCTGAAAAGCAACATGAGAAGCTTCATCTCTGTCCCTGCTGAAAAGCAACATGAGAAGCTTCATATCTGGCCCTGCTGAAAAGCAACATGAGAAGCTTCATCTCTGTCCCTGCTGAAAAGCAGCATGAGAAGCTTCATCTCTGCACCTGCTGAAAAGCAACATGAGAAGCTTCATCTCTGTCCCTGCTGAAAAGCAGCATGAGAAGCTTCATATCTGTCCCTGCTGAAAAGCAACATGATAAGCTTCATCTCTGTCCCTGCTGAAAAGCAACATGAGAAGCTTCATATCTGGCCCTGCTGAAAAGCAACATGAGAAGCTTAATCTCTGCACCTGCTGAAAAGCAACATGAGAAGCTTCATATCTGGCCCTGCTGAAAAGCAGCATGAGAAGCTTCATATCTGGCCCTGCTGAAAAGCACCATGAGAAGCTTCATCTCTGTCCCTGCTGAAAAGCAGCATGAGAAGCTTCATATCTGGCCCTGCTGAAAAGCAGCATGAGAAGCTTCATCTCTGTCCCTGCTGAAAAGCAACATGAGAAGCTTCATATCTGTCCCTGCTGAAAAGCAGCATGAGAAGCTTCATATCTGGCCCTGCTGAAAAGCACCATGAGAAGCTTCATCTCTGTCCCTGCTGAAAAGCAGCATGAGAAGCTTCATATCTGGCCCTGCTGAAAAGCACCATGAGAAGCTTCATCTCTGTCCCTGCTGAAAAGCAGCATGAGAAGCTTCATATCTGGCCCTGCTGAAAAGCAACATGAGAAGCTTCATATCTGTCCCTGCTGAAAAGCAGCATGAGAAGCTTCATATCTGGCCCTGCTGAAAAGCAACATGAGAAGCTTCATATCTGTCCCTGCTGAAAAGCAGCATGAGAAGCTTCATATCTGGCCCTGCTGAAAAGCAGCATGAGAAGCTTCATCTCTGTCCCTGCTGAAAAGCAACATGAGAAGCTTCATATCTGTCCCTGCTGAAAAGCAGCATGAGTAGCTGCCACAGTGACTCCATTACTGAAGACCAAGCTCACTGTCAGGGCCTCTCTGCAGAAGCGCTGTCCTCAGGGGCTGCTGGCTCTCTGCGTGCTACTATGGCTCATTTCAAGCCTGCTCTCCTGCAAGTTTGTGAAATGAACATGGTGGAATAATATAATGCAAATACCTGCTCTGGGCAGGGAAAGTTGGAGAACTACATTTCCCCAACACTAAAGGATGATGTGAAGGAGACACACTAACATAAGATAGCATGGGAGAAGGTAAGGGAGTGGAGGTGGACTGGTGATGGATCCAGGTTCAAATCCTAACAAAATGAGAAGTCGTTTTCTGCGGGTGAAGTAAGTTTCCATTTACACCTCAACTTTTTCTTATTTAGTGCGGTAAACCATGACCAAAACCGTTCCCTAACCTTAAAGTTAAACCATTAATTTTAGTTACCTAACATCATAACCAAGATTTATTTTAACCTTTACCAAAGTTGTTTTAGTTGCCCAAACTTAGTTGACCTTTTCATGTTGTGAAAGAGATCACAAAGTGCTTTACAAAACAGCAAAAATACAATATACACAATATTATTGTGTATAATTTGTATTTGTACTGTTTTGTAAAGCACTTTGTGATCTCGGTCTGTGAAAGGTGCTCGAGAAATCAAATTATTATTATTATTATATAATCCGTTTGTGGTGGAGGCATGTATTTTTTTGCATAATTGGTGTCCCCAACACATAATCTTTATTTCAGAGTTTGTGCTTATGTTATTTCACAAAATGATATGAGACTATGTTGCTCCTTTCTGCCTTACATTTTGTTTTGAGCTCGTTTCTGTTTGGCTCAGCAGCACTCTCTCTCTATCAGTTCTCATGTATTTGGCTGTATGAGAAATGACAGCGGTTTAACTCATCTAATCCATGGCCTCCTGATCCCTGCTTCTGACTCATTAGATAGTGCCATATGGGACACGCAGGTATAAAGATTATACATCAACAGATTGCCAGCTCTTACAGGATCAAGTTGTACTGTGCTTTACCCCCTGAGATATACACAGCACAAGCTCTCTAACGACCTGTGTGCGGCGTTCAGAGTTTGATTATCAGAGGGCAGGGGGTCTTAGTAGCTTTTTGATCTTGATCATTTCTTTGCTACCAATAGAGGGTATGCATGTGATGTCACAGAGGCAGAAGTCACTGTGGGGTCACGCCCACTGAGTCACAGCAAGACTGAGCTTGAATGCAGTAATCAGCCTAGATAACTGACACCTGCTGCTCAGGGAGGAATTTGACACTCATTTTGACACTCATTCCTGATTGAGGGGGCGTGTTCCAGTGAGTGTGCATACCCTCAATAGACCAAATCACCGTGACGTCACCATGTAAACAAATTTACTTCCGGGTACCACTTGGGGAAGGCGGCAGGTTTAAATGTGCGTGTTGTCAAATAAATGCTGTCAAACCCTCTCGTTGTTTTCGGCCGACTACTTTCAATTTAAATGGTTAAACGGTTGGTAAACATGCTTGTCCAACGTATCTAGCCTTTCTTCTGTGTTTGTTTTATGTAGTGTTAGCTAGCTAATATCGTTTGTTTGTCTGTCAAACTCGCTGTGTTTTTGCAGACTCGCTAACGTTACAGACAGAGCTACTGACGCCACGTTCATTTAATTTAGCGTCAAGTCTACTCTGGTCTGGTCCAACAGGTAAATTAGCTAGTCTGGTCTCCACTAACGTTAGTGAAAGTGTTGTTATGAATGATATTAAACAACAACACAACACGGACGAACCATTTTTGTCTTCTTTGTCTGTTTTTGTCTTCAACACGTCAGTTTGTGCCGTTCACCGCCATTATAATGTGTGGACCCAGGGGTACCCGGAAGTAAATGTAAACATCCCGCTGATTTGGTCTATAGAGAGGCAAAGTAGAACCTCACTTCCTGCTTCAGCACTGTACCAGAGATTTTCATCCGCCATTTATTTTCCCATAGACATTTCGTAAAATGCTTATAAAATAGTTTTACTTCGTCGAACCAAACGGTTCAGCTAACGCTATAATCGGGAGAGACCATAGAACATTTCACTTGGACGAAAATATTAATTCTGCAGAAATATTTTCTTTAAACCCACATTTATTTTACGTTTTGGTCCCAGCGAAATGTTATGCGATATCTCCTGTTTCTAAATATATCTGTACCGTTTAGTTTGAACGGGTAAAACCATTTTTATACGCATTTTACAAAATGTGTATGAGAAAATAAATGGCGGATGAAAATCTCTGGTACAGTGCTGAAACAGGAAGTAGGCGGTCACTTTGCCTCTCTGTATCTTTTTAAAAGAAAAAAACATATTTGAGGTGACTTATAAAAACATTGTTCTAAAAATACTCTGAAAGTGTTTGTGCTTCACATCTTTCTGTGTACCTGTGATCATGCAACGCTGCATGGATTAACCTTTCCAGCAAAAGCAGCAGCTCGCTTGATCACAAAACGACTGCTGGCAGAGTTGAAAATAGGGCCCGGCTGACTAAGGCCTCTAGTTCACACGTACACAGTTATTTTTAAAACACATTTTTTCCCTCCTCCCTTAAAAAAGAAAAGTTATCCGTCCACACAAGAATGCAAAAATGATGAATAAACGCTCTGCAGCGTTCACATTGAGGATGCAGCATCCGATTTCATTATTAGCCACAAACACTGCGTCTCCAAACTGAGCGGGAGTATATCCTCAGTGTGCGCGGGTTATTGTATTTCTCACGTTCATCGTTGTTTTGTCCTGCACCTCGTAACGTATTGAGCTGATGGACGACGACACGCTCCACTTTCTTCTTCGTGAAATTGTTTCTATAAACCCACAGCGGATTTTCGTGGGAATATTTTGCACAAGTGCGTTCCTTGTGAAGCAGAAAGCAAAAATAAATAGGCTATCAAATAAACAGGCTGCTTTGGAGGAGCTTTATATTCTAAAATGAAGAACCTCTGACATTTAAGGGGGAAAATGACATTTAAGAAAACTGACACCTATCATCACAGAATAACAAAGCGAAAGTAAAGGAGATTATGAGTTGAAGATGTGTTATTTGGAGACAGTTTGAGTTGACAGAATAGAGCTGTTTTTGGGCACATCATCAACTGTGCTTTGTGAGATGACGACTGGTGAATTTCAGGAGGCACTTTGAGCAACATTGAAGCCCAGGAAGACTAGCGGCCGCTCAGGCGTCAGCTAATGGAGATCAATTTAAATAAACAAAAATAAACTTTGGACTCACAGTGTTTTGAATAAAGCCTTCATGTGGTCAGGAACGTTTAGCGAGACGCACTCCAGTCAGCCAAACAGCTGAGTGCAGCCTCTGGAAACGCGCGAGGACACACATACATTTTCAATTACGTGTCACTCGCATTGACAGGCAATATCCGATCTGTCCGCTTAGATGACAGTCGCATTGGCAGATGATATAAAATGGTAAATTATTTATATAGCGCTTTTATCCAAAGCGCTTTACAATTCGCCTACATTCACCCATTCACACACACATTCATACACTGAAAGCAAGCTGCCACGCAGGGTGCTGGCAAAGCTATCGGGAGCAATTTGGGGTTCAGTGTCTTGCCCAAGGACACTTCGACATGCGGACTGGAGGAGCCGGGGATCGAACCACTGACCTTCTGATTAGTGGACGACTCGCTCTACCCCCATTTAGAACACGGCTCTCTTGAATACTCGATTCTGATTGGTCAATCAACAAGATTCACCGGTCATTATTTCTCGACAACCGACCGCTGCTCTGCCACACCTGGATTAATCAGTTGATAAGAGCTTTTTGTCAGCAAACACTACTAATTAGGCCAACCAGTTGCAGCTGTGGTGTCTTGAGTGCCAATTACGAATGAAACCGCTTTGTCGTTGAAAACGCTATTAAAAAATCTATTTGAATAATTATTTTTGTCAGGTTATTGAATGATTTAGTTGTAGGCCGTGTTCTGGGAAATAATGACCTTCAGGTGAATCATTAAGCCCTCCGCTGCGCGTCGGGCTCAATCATCACCTGTCGTCCATTATTTCCCCCGTAATCACTGCCTCAATATACATTATCCCTTACATATACCATGATATCTGAATTGGACCTGAGAATATCCAAATCCCTGTGCTTTTTTCTGCTTACAGGTTCATAACACATATCGGATATGTGCCACGTGAGGACAAAATCGGAATTGGGTCACTTGTACCAGACAGTCTAAATGTGGCCCAAGAGTCAATTAGAAATTGATTAATTGATGATGTATGAGATCCATGAGGAGAGACTTGTGTGAACTGATGTGATCTCACAGGTGTATGAGATCCATGAGGAGAGACTTGTGTGAACTGATGTGATCTCACAGGTGTATGTGAAGGACGATACACCTGTTTTGATGTCACACTCCAGTGAGCATGCAGGCGATGGAGGTGTTCACATTCACTCGTTGACATGAAAAGTTTGGCGTGAAATCGTAAAGTCAGAAGTGCATCGTAGGCATCCATTGTTATGCATTTTTAGATGGGAAGATTGGGAGTTTGGAGACAGTGCAATTTCAGCGTGACTCCAATAAGGATAACCAAGTGAATCATCGTATTGGCAGGGTTATTGAAAACAGCTTTTATATGCCCATTTCTCAACATCCAGAGGAGAGGAAGTCAAATGGCATTTATTGAGCCTATAAGGCTCGGCCAGAGCTAATGGAAAATTGCTCCTGAAAGCGAAGGAAATGAAAAATCAAGGCGGCACACGCGGCTCTAAGCCATTACAATAGAAAGAAGAGAAAGAGTGTAGTGCGAGTAAATGAAGCGGCACGATTAAAGATTATCTACTGTAGGGTCTGAAACGGTCGGGGGGGGGGGGGGGGGGGGGGTGTGCCATCTTGAAATTAACAACTCCATCTGATGGTCTATTTTAGGCCCGTCACACTCGGTAGGTGGAATTTAATCCCACGTCTCTCTCTCATCTTCCTACGAGCAGCACACACGCCTCGCGCTCCAAACAACCTGCGGGCGCGCTGGCACACGAGGAAGTGGCGTCCCTCCTGCCAGCGTCATGGCTGACTGATCCCCTCCATTTTGTAAGCTAATAAATAAGGAAGGTTTTGATTTCTCAGAGGAGCGCCTGCACACACACACACACACACACACACACACACTGTGCACCTGCACACACTGTGCACCTGCACACCCTGCATGGCTGCTGGCAGGCATGACACAGACACAGCCAAAATAGACCTGAACCACGGTCACTTCCTGCTAACCTCCCTACAGAGAGCTGCATTTTACAACTGAACCGTGTGTTTTTCCGACCCTGATAAAAAAAAAAAAAAAAGTTGGCAAATTGTTGAATTTCTACCGTTTGGAGGCAAGTGCAAATATTAGGGTCGTATGATTTCTGCAATGCAGAATCATGGAATTTTCTTCATAAAAATGGGATCAACTGCGACACGCGGAATGTTGCACAATTTTCCATAATTTGGCTGAAACTAAATTATTTTGTTACAGACCGGCGCCCAGTCATATTCTCAATATCCAATTCGGGCTCATACTCTATCGTGTCTAGGAGTTGACTGGCAAATGGTCCGATAACATGAGAAATTAAACACTGGACACAGGCTGTTTGTCCACTGAAGCTGGCCGCTCACCTGTTAGCCTTAGCTGATGTAGCTTCCAGGAGCATCCCGACACTCGGCCAGCTTTGATTGGTTGGATGCGTGAGGGCTTCATTAGATCCTCACAGGTCCAGAGAGCCCCATGAACATGGCACAAAAAGATGAAGAAGATGACCAATCCAAAACGGGACATAAACTAACAGGCTGTCAACACTCTGCATTGCGGCCGCAGCCGCCATCTTTTCTGTGGACCAGACTCCGGTGTCGCCGCAGAGGCGGAAGAGCAATATAAAGGTGCCTTCTATTCACCTTATGTAGCCCCGCCCACTTGACCCAGGTGTGTTATGACTTCCTGTTCAAAACACCGTCTGTTTTACCTGCTCACTACTCTACTGTCACAGGAAGTGTCAACACAATAGGAAGTAACTGGCTGACCCCTGCTGTGTTGGAACATAAGGTGAATACCCCTCTATACAAGCAGACAACAGATCAATTCACAAACAGCCAAAGAAAATAGAAATAAACATTGATCATATCTACGCTCCCAAGGGTGAACTATAACAATTTCATGAGGTAACGTGTCCAAGTAAGTCGTCAAAAAAATGACAGAAATAAAACAGATTTCATATGGCCCTCAAATATGAACCAAAACGATGCAAAAGACCAACACAATTTTGTAAACACTGCGTCCCAAAGGTCAAGCTCACGGGCTACAGTAGGTGTAGAGACGCATTTCTGCAACTTGGCAATGACATGGCATTGAAGCAGCTCATTTGAAGGCATTGTTGGATCTGTAAGTCCTGGATGTAAAACGACTCTAGAGAGCGATGTGAGTGTGGTGTCATTTCAACATGTGAATCTCCTCTAACCATGACTGTACACAAGCATGAGGAAACAGACTCAGGCCAGATCAGCTCCAGATCAGAAAGTGATTCAGATCTAATCGTTAACATGGGGGAATCTATTCATAAAGGATGGCTTTGTCGATTATCAACCCACTTTGTATATCATTATAATGTCGTTAATATAAACAGATGGGCAGTGTTTACGTTCGCTATATGTTTTCCACGAGAAATATTTACCATCTACTATAACTCCGCCCCCACCAGCTGCAAGTCATTAACGCTCGTTAAGATGGGATTCTCCGTGGATGTTTACATACTGAAAAAAAATTAAATAAACAATTAACAGCTGCCCTGGAAGCCACATCGTCAGCCCTCAGAGCAGCTTCCGTGTCTGGAGCAGAGCTTCCGCAGTTGCGTTGTGACGTAAAACACGTCACAGCGGAGCGTTTTGTCTCTGTGTGGAAAACATATAGTGAAGGTAAACATAATAGAGAAGGTAAACACCTGCTGATATTAACGACATTATAATTAGGGGTGGGACAAAATATCGATACTCACGGTATCGCGATATTTCCACTTGCGATACGTTATCGATACACTGGCACCAAGTATCGATATGTTTATTATTATTATTATTATTATTTATTTATTTTTAATAAACAGGCTAAAATATTATGCTGTGTGTGGTAGTTGAAACATAGTTTCAAGTTGACGTTTATTTATGTTTGTAGTTGAAACAAAAACATAAATACTGTAGGCTACATGAATGGAAATGTTTGATCATTAATATCTACTTTTAGAAATTATATAGGTAGGTAGGTTATATAGGTTTTCTTGTTTTAATAATAATAATAAAAAGACTTAATGTGTAACTTTTCCTTCGTGGTATCGAAAATGGTATGAGTGAGTGAGTGAACTCTGAGAGAGTTCATGTCAATTCTGCTAATAAATACATAATACCTGCTTCTTGCCTTTTAGGGGTATTTTTTTCTCTTCAGTCACACAGATATCGTGATGTATCGTAGGTTAAATTTCTTCCAATATATCGATTATCGCAGAATCGCTGTATCGTGATAATATCGTTATCGAGGGCCAAGTATCGTGACCATATCGTATCGTGAGTTACTCCACGATTCCCACCCCTAATTATAATGATACAAAGCCATCCGTTAATATGGAGAGAAAACATGTTTGAAGAAGGCTGTGAGTGGAAAGTGGCCCGTTCAAATCTCCAGACTGGCTGAGAAATTGAATGTATAAATGAAGAGGAAAAACAAATGAGACAGATACACTCTTCTCCCTCAACTCATACTGACAGACCTGACACCCTCTCATTGCCCACACCGTTATCATAAAGCGGTGATGTTCACTACATATCCGGAGGCTGGGCTATTTTGTGATGAAGTGTAGTGTGGTAATTTACCTTTTCGGTGTACCCCTCAATCCTCCTCCTCAACTTCCATCTAACTTTCAACGAATCAGACAAATTGCCTGGACTTGCTGCATCCAGCCACTGGTTTACCATGTAGGAGAGAGCAATGACAATATGGCAATGGAAAAACCAAAACATGTCTGTGGCCGCATTGCATTCTGGTCTATTGAGGCTACTGTTGTGGAGAAATGTGTCTCTCTGCCACTTCAACAAAAACATGTATCAGAAATGCAAGATTGATCCACTATTTCAAGTGTTAAAAGTGTTTTCGGGTGATTTCCCCCCCCTCTAACCTGTAATAGCTCCAGTACAGAGGGACCCACCAGTACCAAACTGTGGTTGTACTGGGAACTGGGCAGCACTCATGGTGTGAATGGATGAATAAGACTGCATTTTGTAGTCTTGTCCTCATTGTGTGTATATATATATATATATATATATATATATATATATATATATATATATATATATATATATATATATATACATAAATTGAATTGAAGATATTTTAAGCACTTGAACTTTAAGACTGTACTAATCAGAGGTGTAATCAGTAAAACCTCTGCTAGTAACCAGATGTGATGCAGAAGCCAGTGAGATAGCACTAAGGCTCTGCTCACTGGGCTTGCAGGTGTGGCTCGCTCGGGGGCTGACCAGGCATCAGTACTCTTTAATAACATTCATTCATCTTCCCTTCATGCTCTCGCTGCTTTGCTTCTTTATTGGAGCAGACTGCTGACGGCCATTACTCCCCATGGAAATCTATTTACGCAACATTTAGGTAATAGTACACTCACCTCCTATCAGTGGGGAACAGCAGGCTAGTATATTAACCCTGGCAACACCTTTTAAATGGCTGGATAACAGATCATCACTTTGCTGGACTGGATCAGACTGATTCTTTGTTCCTTGAGGCCAGATGATGCATCACGCGTTTCCTTCTTGTTCACAACACTGGGTAAGGAGCCAATGGTTTAAAAGAAATATCCTGACAAACCAACAGCCAAAGTTGGTATCATTCCTATTCACCTTATGTAGCCACGCCCATTTGAGCTGGTTGTGTGGTCGTTCGACGACTTCCGGCAAAAAAAAAAAAGAAAAAAAAATGGCTGGCTGCTCCAATATAATCTAACTCTGAATTAACTAATAATTTAGCCAAAATAAAATAATAAAAGCAAACGGCAATGTCTAAGAATGCAACGCCATGTAACTGGCTCGTTAATTCTCGCATTCCAGGAAATTACGTTAACGTGTGGCTCGTGCTGCGCTCGGAGGACAGAAAACCTTCTGAAGCTTTCTTTGTTGGAGTCCAGGTATGTTTTACAAGAAAGTGCTCGTCATTGTCGACGATAACGTTATCTGACCTGGCTAACAGTGGATACTCGCTTGCTTGCTGTGTACCGAGCTCAAAGTAGTAGGCTACGTTCTTTATTTTACACCCTGCGCTGTCCGCTACAAAAACAACTCTCTTCTTCATGACGTTCTTTCATATTTGGCGCCGTGACCGCCGGAAGTGTTAATAGGACCCGGAAGAATTTGGCCCACTGTAAGGTCTGAACATAAGGTGAATATGATTGATTGATTGATTGATATTTTTATTCAAGTGTCATGCACCTTTAAGGTGCCCAGCCCATATGGGCTTACAAGACACTATCATATTTACAATAGCCAAGATGGACACGCAACAAATCACAATACACATGTGTACAGATTAGAATCAAGAAAAGAAAAAGCATTTCAACAAAACATTCACTTTCCAAGAGATACAATTATACTGGGTACAATGTTCCCCGTCTTAGTCTTAGTTCACGCTGCTGGTCAGTCATAGGATCATTTTTCATGTATAAATAAGAAAATGCCATGGAACATTTAATTCAGCATTCTCATCATTCATCACTTTATCCAATAAGACATTTGTGTGAAATGTTGTCATAATTAGCATAGGAAATCTTGAGTTATGGTCAACAATGTATTTTTTGAGGTCACAATGACATTGACCTTTGACCACCAACATCCAATGAGTTCATCCTTGAGTCCTAATGGACGTTTGAGCCAGATGTAATGAAATTCCCTCCAGGCGCTCCTGAGATATCGCGTTCATACGGAACTGATGGATGTGAGGTCACAATGACCTTGAACTTTGACCACCAAAATCTAATCAGTTCATCCTCGAGTCCAAGTGGATGTTTGAGACAAATTTGAAGAAATTCACTCACTCATTCCTGAGATATTGTGTTAACGAGCATGGAACGGACGGACAACCCGAAAACATGACGCCTCCGGCCACGGCTATCACAACAAGGACTAGGGTAGCGAACGCTAAGCACAGACAAGAAGAGACAAACAATTCAACAAACTGCGACGAGAGAGACAGAGTGAAATGTGACTGAAATACTAGACTAACAAATGAACCACACAAGGGCCAGCTGGGAGTGAACAGTGATGAGAAAGAAGAACTGGTTGGTGGGGAGAAACTCAGTAGCGGGCAGGGCTAACGAAGGTGCATTGAGGACAGAGACTGAGGAAGGCAGACCGGGGAGCAGCACAGAATTAAGGAAGTGTCCCATAACCTCTGCTGGCCAGGTGGGAAATGGCGAGTCCGAGGGCCTCTCTAGTGGCCAGGTGCAGAACGGCATCTGGCACAGATACCAGACAGAATAGACCCTTTTCATGTGGGCCATTTTGTGTCGAAAAGGCAGAATAAACACAGGTGCAAGCAAAACACTAATGAGGGTTTCCAAATTCCAATCATGGAAGTTGGAAACACTCATTATTGTTTTACATGCACCTGTGTTTACCCTGCCTTTTCGACACAAAATGGCCCCCGTGAGAAGGGTCTATAGTGTTTTCTTGCTGGTTGCTGTCATTATGATGTGACAATATTAGCCTAGATAAATTAGCAAAGTCTTCTTTTCAGTGGATTTCTGCACGGTAAGTCATTTTCATAAACATAAACAACATGTCTTCCTGCTGAAAAGGTTTGAATATTCACAGTCACAGTGTTTCCTACTTAATCTCACACTTCCCCCCATATGACCTCTCTCACGTCTCAGACAAAAGACTGGAGGAGTTTATAATTTAACTAGCCTTTCTTGATTGATCTGATCTTGAAATGTTGTATTCCACCAGTGTAGGCCAGAGAACTGTGTGCTTTATATCCCATTGGTGTGTCAGCGATAGCTGAAGGCAACGTGGTGCATCGAAACAAGCTCTGGGACTCATTACAAACTCTCCCTTCCAAAGAGGGATTAAATATTATTTATAGGGCAGGGGGTAGACTTCAGTTCACTTTGCTGCTGCCCCTGTTGTCAATCTAAATGATATGCTTGTGGGCGTGAGGCCTCTTTATTGGAGAGTTTAAATCCTCCACTTCACTGCAGGAAGTATGTGTGATGAGCTGACTGCACTGGAGGAACAAGAAATTGATATTGACTGACAACATGCAAGCAATTAGAATCCATCTATATTCTGATCTGCAAGTCATTCTCTACACATTACTATTGACCACTTGCAGTACCATTTTAGTTCAACCATTAACAATTAGCATATAAAAAGCAGGCAACCACTAAAAAAAAAAAAAAAAAACTTGAGTTAGGCCCCTCCTCCCATGTATTTTTTTTTTTTTTAGATACCAGGAATCTCACGCGCTCAATTCCTAGGGTGGAGAGAGACTCTGGAGATGATGCGCCAATTCTCCTCCTCTCCCTACTTATACTCCCACCGCTTACTCTGGAGATGATGCGCCACTTGTCCTCCACACTTATACTCCCACCACTTATAAAGCCTCAGCCAGGAAGGATTTACATCACTGATGACATCACAATTGCTCGAGTGACATCACTGATGGCATCACAATTGCTCAAGCGACATCGCTGATGACATCACTGATGACACACTGCCGCCACACACAGCGCCACCTACTTAGCCAATTTTAACTAAGAGTCATGACCTGGTCTGTTGATTAGCCACACTGTTCGTCATTTCTTTGACAAATAACCTCATTATGTGCTCAAAATTTAAAAAATAAATAAAAGCCGTTGTTAAAAACAGGTGATGACGTCAGACATAATGGACGTCCACATCATGTCATGACATAATAAGTAATACTGTCTGATATAAATAGTTAGCCTAGCATTAGCTAGCTGTTAGATACGTTTGTTACGTGGGTGTAAAACACCACTGAATGACCAATTTGATTTGTTAACCAGTTGGAGTTACGCTCTTTCCATAAAGTCTGCCAGCTTTGATATCTGTTGGCTGGTTGTTGATATTTAGATATGTACAGGCAGCCATACTGTTTCCTGTCATTTCCGTTGTATCGGCAACAAAGAGTATAATGAAGGCAAGAGGCGAAGCTGCTATGTATGATGAGGTGCGTCTAAGATAGATATTAGAATGTTTGCATACAACACCAACGGTTATACAGGTAGGAAAGCGGAGGGGCTGTTAAATACTCATCACCAACAGAAAGTCACACAGAGCAGACTTTTAGTCTTTTCTTTTTTCCTCGCTCTCCATAGCTCTAGCCCATCTTGGCCATTCGTCTGAGGTTATGGTGCACTAAAACACACTCCACTGCCTCCACTGACCCTGTCCAGCATCATAGATCTACATTACAGACTTGGTCCTGCATAGGCTGTCTCTGTGACTGATTCGGCTGTATGCCCCCCACCCCCGCCCCCTGGCCCCCCTCTTCCACAAGGGCAGAACTCCGAGTTCTTGTAAAGTTTCCCGAGGGTGGCAGCGCCATAAATCTGCTCCGGTGAACTCGTAACTCACAACTTTTCATTTGTTTATGGAGCCCTCTTTATTAGTCGGTGAAACTTCATTCATTACTAAATGAAACGTCTTTTGGAGATAAGCTATAAAAGGACCCCGTTCCGACCCCAGCGAACATTGAATTAAGTGCTATTGATATATGCCTTTGCTGTCGTATCTAAACAAACAAATCTCCTCTTTTTGGTGGGACGGGAGAGCGAAGGATATGGAGAGCGATGTCCTTCAGCACGGCCGAGTCAGTGTGCCACTGATCTGTTTAGATGTTTAACCGTGTAATCGTCTCATCAGCTCAGCCTTGGCACCGGCGTTCATTCGGTCGGCCTGTATGTTGTTCCAAAAAGGCTCGTCTTTCCCTCGCCGTTCAGCTCCTGGCTTTTTGTCGCCTCTTTGAGCATTTTGCACATCTGTCCCACGCTTTTCTTTCTGGTTAAGAGTCACGGGGCCGTGGCTTCATGAGCAGGTATCCAAGTCTGCTTTTTGGATGTTGATTTAATAGCGGTGGGGGGAAATTGATGGGGTGTGTACAGAGGCTGTCAGAATTCATTTCAGTCGAGGGTCTTTGGTCGTCTCCCCTCGCAGACGAGGCGTGGAGTTATTGCCTCCTTGTCACCGGGCTCGCTTCTCTTCCCCGCCTCTCTGTCCCTTCTTATCAATGTGCTCGCTGCCAGAGAGAGGGGGAGATGGAGAGAGAGAGAGAGAGGGGGGGGGGGACATCTCAATACAACAGCCTTCAAAAGCTCCGTCCCGCTAAAAGCAAGTCCACCATGACACAAGCGAGTAGCGCCGTATCAAAGGTGTCGGTCGGCCGCTTGATACAAGCGGTTGGAGTTCTGATGGGGTGTTATTTCCCCAAACACTTGCCTGCCCGGCCCCCAACTCAGACGCCTTCATATTTCTTGCCTAGTGGAAGAGGATAGTTGTTTCACCCGTTGATACCCGATGCAGCATTTGTGTGTGTATCCCTTTAAGACCGCGAACCGCGTGACGCGGTTCTTAAAGGGATACACACACAAATGAGGGATATACACGCAAATGCTGCATCAGGTATCAATGGGTTAATATGCTTCCCTTCTGTTGTTGTTTTTGGCAAGTTTTGAGAACTCTCCTTCAGAGAGTCTTCCTGGCACACACGCGCGCACACACACACACACACACACACACACACACACACACACACACACACACACACACACAATGCCTCTCTTGCCATTTCCACTTTGTGCCCTCTAGGGACATTCTCTCTGCCATCCTCTGTGAATATGAAATATTGAACCGTCAAGGACTCCAAACAAACAACAAAGATTTCCATGCTGGAAACAAAGCATGTGGCATAATTTTGCCCATGACAAGGACAGATATCCTCATACAGCCTACGTAAAATAAAATTGGTTTTTCAATAAATATACATATATTTATTTTGCCTACACCTTAAGTGCCATAGCCGAAATAATTCGTCTTACATAATCCAGCGCTTGAGTGCCAGAGCCGAAAATAACTCGTCTTACATGTTTTTTTGACGGTGGGACATCAATCAACCCCTTTTACATCTTCGAGATAACTATTTGGAGCAAGAGCATGTGTGTAATCTATTTTACCGACCACTAAGTGGCGACAGAGACCGAGAGAAGTCACAGCCACGGGACCCAAAAGCCACAAAAGCAGCCGCCTCCCGCGGAAATGGCTTGGCGATTTTACAGTCAGAAGCCCGGACACACACACACAGAACGGACAGAGATCCCTTCCCCCCAGAGCCGCGCAGCAACGCGCGAACACACACACACACACACACACACACACACACACACACACACACACACACACACACACACACACACACACACACACACACCGCGGGAGAAAGCCATTCAAGGAAATGGCGACGCGATTTTACAGTAATCCATTTCAGACTCGTCTTGCCCGACAGGCAGACAGGCAGGCAGGCAGCAGCAACGCGCTTCTGACACGCCCGCTGTTAGAGCCAGGAGGAAGGAGGAGAAGACACACGGAGGGAGGAGTTTGAATGAGAGGGGTGTTTCCTGTTGTTATGGAGGAAATTACTGTTCAAAACTATTGTTTAGAATGTCTGACGGTCTTACTGATGCCAAAAATGAATGGTTAAAGTGACTGTTTCACAAAAAGCCATTTATCTCTGAATAAATTTCCAGACGCTGAAACCATGCTGTACTCAACGGCTAATATCTACATAACTACTAACTCTGCAAACTAACTCTTTTAGACAGAGAAAGCACACATTCTATTAGTTATTTTTAGATGATTGGTGTTCATGAATTCTTAACAGAAAAGAATCCTCGGCTCTTCTAAAATGAGCCAGAATCGTCAAAAACACCCCTGGCACAACTTACCTACAGGAATGAAAACATGGCTGGCATTCAATGTGTTAAACACTTTATACGAACTTTGTACCAAAAAAAAGACTCCAATGTGTTTTGCACTGTAAATAGTTCACCACAAACATAACAACATAATGGCCTGTGTTGTTGTTGCATCTACAGTCGTCTTACAGAAGAGCATGAAAGCGTCCGTGTACTCGGTCACAGTTGTCGTCCTACTAGAGAAAGACAGAGCGAGAAGGTAGCAGGTAAATGGAAGGTGGACGAGAGTGTTCAGGATGACTTAGCTGGCCTCGCCTTCATCAAGTCCCATTGATTAGTTTAGATGAAGAGATAGATGGCTGGCCTTCAGCTAGCCACTTTACCCTGCTAAAGGTAAACACCGCTGGTAATATGCATTGATGGTGCTTTAGTTATATTGCTCCAAGTAGCCGCCAGTCTCCATGAAGTACTCTGAGTCATAATTAGGATTTGACTGGCTTTTTAAACCTGATGCTGATTTTTAGATGGAATTAATATACTGTATAATAGGATTATAGTGACATTTGTGCGGAAATTCCTACTCTCTATCTCTCTACATTTTAGTATTCAGGATTTGTCTGAGATTCTTATTCTTCACAGGGTAGAAAAAAACTCAAACACTGGAATATTAGGCATTTAAATGAAAAAACATTTACAAAGAAAACAATTAATAAAAAATAAAAAATAAACTACATGTTACCTGCAGTGGAGCGGAGGGCATGACTTCATCAGTATTGTGTTGAAATAAAGACGACAAATGAAGCACTCCTTTTTGGGCCACACTTGTAAAATGAGTACTGATTGTTGTTATTCTTGAACTGTGATGGTGTGTTTAGGGACTGATCTCTGAATATGTACTATAGCCTAAGAGGAGACACAGTCTGGTAAACGTCATACCTTATAAATAAACCGCTAAATTGTGAAGAACACTTTGTTGTAGTATTATGTAGGTGGACATATTTATTGTTATTAGTGATAGGCTGGCTTCTTTAATGCGTCCCTCCCGTCCCTCGCTTGGTCTGCACTGGTTTGCGGCCTTAATGAGATGCCATAGTGATGATGGTGCATTTCAAAGATAACACTTTCATTAAGCTTAAATAAATCAATTTAGGAAGGCAAAATTAAAATTAGCCAGCTATGAACAATTTCAGGCAGTTGCATATTAGCAATCTGTAATTAAAGTGAAATGTAAAACCAGTTAGTCACGCCTCATTAAAATCAAGGAAGCCAATTGAAACTTTAGTTCAAGGAGGGTTCATGTGTGCATTTGAGATAAGAGCGCCTGGATGCTAAAAATAGACGGGGGGTAGACGGCATCACCACGGTCCAAATCAGAGTGATTTGATCCAACGTCAGTGAATTTGATTTGCTGTGATCATGATGAAGACTCGCTGGAGCTGCTTCACTATTCTCTGGGTTTCTTTGAGAAAGCACAGAGCTGATGGTGTTTAAATCGCTGTTAATGCTCTCTAGCAACGACAACATCTGAAGTTGGTCCAATGATGGTCCAATGAAGGTCCCCGGGCGCTGGAAAGAAATAGCGACCACTGCTCCTGGCCTGCCCCCTGGAGGAAAGGACAGGCCTGGATGGGTCAAATGCAGAGGACATATTTCACCGGCGAACGTCAGCATGAGTGTGTGTTGTGGCCGCATGCATGTGTTGTAGTGTGTTCGTGTGACAATAAAAGACGGGCTGCCGTCAGAAATAGTGTTTTTTTTTAATTGTTTTTTTTTATTCTAATTCTGCACTCTTCGTTTCTCAAATTCTTCCCTCGTTTCTGACCGCTCGCTGACCCTCTCGGAGCCGTTTCTCTCTTCACGATCATGAAACTCCAAAAACAAAAGCCCCCCCCTGTCCTCTTTTTGGGCCACATAGCGGATGCAAGGCTCATTGCAGTTGTCTGTCAGTACGAAAAGGGCATTTGCCTATTTGTAGCACCCAGGGCACCGCTCTGACCAGCCATGCTGGAAGGACGAGAGCGGGGCAATCAAAAGCAAGGACATTGAGCCCCCTCCCCCCCTCCTCCACCTCCACCCACCCATCATTCTCCTCTCTCCCCTCCCCTCTCACAATGAGGGAGGAAATGATGCGTTAAACACGCTGGAGCCACTCATTCTATAAAACAGAGCCATGAAGGAGAGGAGATATTGGCGGTGAAAAAAAAAAGGCAGAAATGACAACTCGTTATTCACAGTTCCCAGACATTGTGCCTGTAGTTTTACGACTGGGCTCCGCCACTGGGCACAGTGATTGATTCCTGCGCAAATCCCTCCATAAAACAGATGTATAAACTCAAAAATCAACAGCTAAGAGCCCGGTCAGAAGTTCATCATCACCGACCAAACTGACGTGGGGATGGAACTGCTGGCAACTGCTGTCATAATAATTCATGAAAATGAAAATTGTGATAGTCATCATCACCCGCTATGCATTTGATGAAAATACAAAACACAACTTCTGTCTCTGCCTAGAAATACCATGCGGGGTTCTTAAAGGATTCAGCTGTGTAAACACGTGAACATAGCTTCCTAAGTTCCTCACAAGTCCAGTGGCACCTGGATTAGGGCTGTGAATCTTCACTGGCCTCACGATTCCATTATGATTCATCTGTCAACGATTCGATTCCACGATGCAGCACGATGCATCTCAATACAGCTCAAAGTATTGCAGCTCCAAGTATCAAATCCTCAATTTTCTGTATTATTACTGCACATGGCTACTTTTTCATCAATTAATACAAGCAGTCAGATAAATATCAAGTCCCTTTTTTATTTAGAAAGTGCTTCAAAATCTGAATGTCAACATAAATTTTAACATAAACGATTCAACGATTCATCGGTCAACGATTCGATCCGATTCGATTCACACGTCCGCATCGCGATGCATCGATTCATTTTGACACCCCTAACCTGGATGTGTCAAGTTAGAAAGTTTGCAGGTCGTCTCAAGAAGTGACAGGTGTTATCGTTCACACGACGCACGTTTGTGCACAAACGTGCATAAGCACAAATCCACCTATAGCATTCACAATATATGCACAACAAGGCAAACTGTGTGGTGGCCTGCGAAAACCCTTCACATGGTGAAACTTAGACATTTTCATGTTTTGATATTTCCATAAATTGCAAACTCTTTTGAATGAGCATTTTAATCTGTTACGTGTCTAAAAGTAAAACGTGAGGAAAAATGGCTTTAAACATTCCAAAACATCATATTTTCTGCAGTGGCATTCCACCCAAACCATGAAAATAAATAGGTTCCCTTTTGTTTTATGACAATAATTACTCACCATGATGTACTATGGAGATGAAAGTAACCAAATCACTCAAAATCTCTGCAAAACTCATTTCAAACCTTCTTTGGCTCATTACCAATAATGTGTAATGTGAAGCGTTCTCCCAGGCCAACATGCACACACTCATTCATATAGCACCTTTCATACACAAGGCAAATACAATTATAGCCACTTTCAGACATGAAAGTGTTTTATGTTTCACATAAAACAGAAAAAAATACATACAATCACATTAAAAGTGAAAGGTATTGAGCAGTCACTCTCACACTGGTAACACCTCTGGACTGCTCAACCAGTATACTTCTCTGAGAGTGACTACATTTTTCCTATCGCAAGGAAATCAATTTAGATGAGAGATCTTGAAGGATTCTTCGAAGGAGCCCATGTCTTTCCAATTGTCTTATCTCATATCCAGGGCTCTTAACTCACTTTTTTCACCATCCCCCCGGAAACCGTCCCCAAATACAATCTAACCCATCCCTCAATTATGTGGGCCATCCCTAATTTAAAATCTTTGTTTTTATCAAATTTAATTAGTTAAAACCATTCAAAGTGACTTTTAACACAAATAAAACATATAACTACATAATATGTACAGTATAGGCCTACAGCATTATGGAGTAGGGTTGCAAATGTCGTGCATTTTCCTTAAACACGTTAACGATCAATTAATCGGTTAATCATTAATGCTGCATATCTAATAGTATCTCCCCAGACTGAAATATTACGTTGAATCGCTGCACTCTGCATACTACATGAATGAGTCTGTGCCACTTCACAGCCACTGCTGGTTTTTGAAGGCGGGTTGAAATTGAATGAGTGACAGGTCGTAGCACCGATGAGAGAGCGGTTTGAAAAATGGGCTGCGCCTCCCGTGTCGTCTGATCACAAAGTCCTTACTGATTGGGGAAGACTGAATGCACCACTGGCCAATCACTGACCAAGTGAACGGTTCCCTCCCATAACCAGCCGGCTGAAGGAAAGTGTCCCAGACCCAGAGAGAGATCTGCAGCATGCAGTAACATAGTGTATCAGACCCAGAGAGAGATCTGCAGCATGCAGTAACGTAGTGTATCAGACCCAGAGAGAGATCTGCAGCATGCAGTAACGTAGTGTATCAGACCCAGAGAGAGATCTGCAGCATGCAGTGACGTAGTGTATCAGCGTAAGAACTCTCATGGGTCTGGCGTTGAGACTACATACCTAAAAACAAAACTAATAATAATGTCAGCGCAGCTTGTAATTGTGATTCTTGGGGGGACGCGACAGCCTGGTTCAATAGCTCACAAAATCTCTCACAGTCCAGTCCACCACGTTTATCTGCATCATGTCCTTTCCACCATAAAGCAAATCCTCTGAGTTATTGTATCTGCTGTACGGCAAGTCACTACAGCTTCTACACACACACAGACACAGACACACACACACACACACACAGTTCAGCAAGACAATCTTCACAATCACTTATGTCTTTTGAAGCGTTTTCTGAAAATCACCATTGTAAAAAATACTCTGAAGCTCCAACATGCTACATCCAGACTCCTTCCTGCGGTGCTCTATTAAGCCTATGTGTGTCAAAGGATTCAGCTGTGTAAACACGTGAACATAGCTTCCTAAGTTCCTCACAAGTCCAGTGGCACCTGGATTAGATTAGGGCTGTGAATCTTCACTGGCCTCATTAGGGATGTCAACGGTTAACCGTTAATCGATTAACCGTCGCTAACGTCGTTGTTCGGTTATTGCTGTCGGTCTATCAGTTAATATATATATATATATATATTTATATTATTTTTTCAAAAAGAATTTGTGTTGAAATGTTGATGCTTTTTGTTAATGCTTGTTAATGCTTTTTGTGTTAGAAATTCTAACACAAAAAGCATTAACATTTCAGCATCTAAATAGACACGCCTTGTTTGGGCATGAGCTCATTGAGTAAATAGACAAAAAAAAAAAAAAAATTATATTAAAAAATGATGAATTAACCGATAGGTTAATCGATTATTAGCGTCGGTTAATCGAAAGTGAAATTAACCGAAAATTGACATCCCTAGGCCTCATGATTCCATTCGATTATGATTCATCTGACACACACACACATCAGAGCCACAGGTCCACAGAAAGTGTTAAACAACATGTCTGGCAAACTTAACTCAATAATGATCTTCCCCCTGAGCCAATTGACTATTCAGATGAAATTGCGCTTGGTGTGAGTGAAGCCCTACTGGTGTGAGTTAAGCCCTACTGGTGTGAGTTAAGCCCTGCTGGTGGTGATGTAACAGGTCATAAAACTGCTTTATGTTGAGTGCATTTGGAATTGAGTAGATGAGCCGTTGCGAGGCGTTCACACGTTGCTGAGCCTCTCAGAGTCTTCCTGGGCAGCATCAGGTTGTCCTTTCCCTGTTTTGTCAGAAGCCCAAAGATGCACTGAGCAAATAAATAAGACAATAAATATTCCTAATTGTCCTCAGGCAAAAGCAATAAACAACTGTGTCGTACTGTGTGTGTGTGTGTGTGTGTGTGTGTGTGTGTGTGTGTGTGTGTGTGTGTGTGTGCCGCGCTGTCGTGCTGTGCTATTCTGCCCAAGGGCCACCAAAGTCATCAATCAGACGTGAAGAGACAGCGTTATTAAAATGACGCTCAAACACACCAGGGCAAATTGATGAACGTGGTCATGGCTGAATGCCTACTGTATGCAGAGTCACAGCACATTTAGAGGAGGGCCGCTGACTTCATTTGGGCACCCTCCACTTGGCTGGATGCACTATTTAAGAGGACAGAGACTATTTAAGAGGACAGAGACTATTTAAGAGGGCAGAGACTATTTAAGAGGACAGAGACTATTTAAGACAGAGACTTGATAGCTGTTTAGCTAGAGACTATTTAAGAGGACAGAGACTTGTTAACTGTTTAGCTAGAGACTATTTAACTCATTGAGTGCCATTGACGTCTAAAGACGTCAATTCAAATAGTAACGTAGAATGCCATTGACGTCTAAAGACGTCAATTGCGTTTTTTGACGGTGGGACATGGATCAAAGCCTGATGCATCTCCTGTAAAAGTATGGGGGATTTTGAAGGTGTATAAGCTATTTTACGGACCCATTAGGTGGCGACAGTGCTCTCCGGATTAGAGAAAGGTGAGAAAAAAGAGTAGAAGAAGCCGTGGGGAAACGGAAACCGATGCATGCTGTAACGTTAGCTGTGAACAGCAGCCAATCTGCTCCCACAATTGAGCCTTTCTGTCTCTGTTGCGATAGTTTCTCCATATGATTAGTTGTCAGAAAAGGAGCACCCGACACCAGCGTCTTTCTGAAAAGTTAAATTATTCTCAGCTGGAAGCGCTGGGAGCCGGCGCACAAAAACGGCGGAGCCCTGTGAAAATAGACGCTGGGTGCAGCGCACTTTGAAACGTGCAGCAGAAAATTCGTGCAGCAGAGAGCCACCAGAGACACTCCCACGGAGGAGGAGTTTGCAGTTGAGGGGGGTGGGGCACGCAGGGCAACATACAACACCGACCCAGACAGCAGGCTCGATGGACAGATTGGCAAACACAAGCTAGAATACCTGATGCCCACCAGCAGTAAATCAAGACCAGCAAGAAGGTGTAGGGTCTGCGCACGCAGGGGCCAGCGCTGCTGGTTGCAGCTAAAAAATATTATTTTGCCATCAAAATTCCTTTGTTTTTGCTGTTTTATTGAAGGAAATTACTCTTCTTCAGATATTTGAGGTGTCACTACATCAGAAAATATTAGCTTCAGAGTCAGTGATGTGCTTGAAATGCTTCATTTCACAAAAGGCTCATTATCTCAGGTTCTAGTTTGAAACATCTGTTTTTGGTGAAACCAACCTATCTTCTACTGCTGATAACTAAAGAACGGAAAATGATATAAATAAACTTTTTTTTGCTGATGATACAAGAGAGTCTCATCGTTCTTTGGGCGTGTTCGGTGTTTACATAGTAATATCACACAATATTCTGTGGGTCTTGAGAAATCACTGAAAATGCTCTGAAAGGGCTGGCACTGGGAGCATCCGTTTTCCAGAAATGGCTGGCAGCCAATGAGTTAAGAGGACAGAGACTTGATACCTGTTTAGCTAGAGACTATTTAAGAGGACAGAGACTTATGATAACTGTTTAGCTAGAGACTATTAGCGTACAGAAGCTTGATAACTGTTTAGCTAGAGACTATTAGAGTACAGAAGCTTGATAACTGTTTAGCTTGAGACTATTTAAGAGGACAGAGACTTGATAACTGTTTAGCTAGAGACTATTTAAGAGGACAGAGACTTGATAACTGTTTAGCTTGAGACTATTTAAGAGGAGTTAGAGGACAAAGGCTTGATAACTGTTTAGCTAGAGACTATTTAAGAGGACAGAGACTTGATAACTGTTTAGCTAGAGACTATTTAAGAGGACAGAGACTTGATAACTGTTTAGCTAGAGACTATTTAAGAGGACAGAGACTTGATAACTGTTTAGCTAGAGACTATTAGAGTACAGAAGCTTGATAACTGTTTAGCTTGAGACTATTTAAGAGGACAGAGACTTGATAACTGTTTAGCTAGAGACTATTTAAGAGGACAGAGACTTGATAACTGTTTAGCTTGAGACTATTTAAGAGGAGTTAGAGGACAAAGGCTTGATAACTGTTTAGCTAGAGACTATTTAAGAGGACAGAGACTTGATAACTGTTTAGCTAGAGACTATTTAAGAGGACAGAGACTTGATAACTGTTTAGCTTGAGCCTATTTAAAAGGACAGAGACTTGATAACTGTTTAGCTAGCGACTATTAGAGTACAGAGACTTATGATAACTGTTTAGCTAGAGACTATTAGAGTACAGAAGCTTGATAACTGTTTAGCTAGACTATTAGAGTACAGAAGCTTGATAACTGTTTAGCTAGAGACTATTTAAGAGGACAGAGACTTGCTAACTGTTTAGCTAGAGACTATTTAAGAGGATGCAAAGGACACATTAAGGCCCAATTACGCTCAACGTTAAATATGGATACCCATATGGACGGAGCTTTCTGTCCGTACTCTGCCTTCATTTCATGCGTAATTCTGCACATTTTCTAAAAGCTTACGGATGAAACGGAGCAGTAGCACACACACTCACACATTTGACTCTCTACTGCCCACTAGTGGATGTACTGCTGAACATGATAGATACCAACGTGAAAGACGCATGGGAGTACAGTATGTGGGCAGTGATGGTTATTTTCTGACAAAAACGTTGCATAATAATTATGCCATAACACGCACAGCAGCTGCTCATGCCAAACATCCAGAGGCATCGAAGCATTTTGAAAAAGGGGTGAAATTTGGATGAAAAATATTCGTTTTAATTCAGAAAAGTGTGGGTGCCTCAGGTTGGACAGATTGTCTGGTGCCTCCAGACAAGGCAGGTACATGAAAGCCGGGGTGTTTGTTGTGCAGACAGCGCTAGCGTCAGGGTCTATTGATGGTGTTTGTTGTGCAGACAGCGCTAGCGTCAGGGTCTATTGATTTAGCAGCCAGCTCCGTGGCATAATGAAGGCCCATCCCGAAAGGCAGCGCCGTCACTGCTCCACTGCTCTCCAATCACATTTGAGGCTTGATCAGGTCCCACGGAGCTTGTCACCTCGCTGTTTTGTGACACTTAACCCAATATATACAGCCCCAACTTGTAAAATGGAAGTTGACCTTCTTCCTCTTTACAAGCTGCAGGCTCCAGGAGCTTCCAAATGAGATGTTGTTCCACCCTGGCAGCATGGAGGGCTCGTTAAGGGCTCGTTAATGGCACGCGCTCGTTACACCCTCACATCTGCTGCAAATAGCATGGAACACACATGGCCCAGTGTCCTCATTGTGTGTGTTCTATAGGGGCAAGCTGAGCCTGTGGATAGTGTGCCCGGGAGCTGTAAGGTGCTTATACTGGCATTTTCACTCACTTCACAGAGATTTTCACACTCATTTCAAAGCAGGAAAGTGAGACAAAGAAGTCAACAGCATCTTTTATCAGAGATAGACACAATCCGTGTTGAGCTGCTGCAGCAGTGCGCCCAGAGAGTGGCAATGTTTGCATACGGTGTCATGGGGTGAAACAACACGTCTGTAAATATACAGCACCTTAATGTTTACAGCAGCGATGCTTTGCCTTACAGTATACTGAATTCTTACTGAATTCTTACTGAATTCACAGAATGATTGAACTGAGAAGAATGATTTCTATTTGACCATTCTGGGCTACTGAAGGAAACGTAGTGTGACCCCTCCCTGGCCTTGTCATGACCACCATGATGGAGAAACAACTGCTTTAGAGTACGGGAAGTCTGCCCGATGACAGCACAAAGGGGGAAGGGGCTCTTTGATATGATATACACTGCATGGCGGTTAAGTAGGTCTAAACCACGAGATGAATTATTAAGCAATGTTTTCACTTCCATGGCTTCTCAATGTTCCATGATATTAAAATGTTCAATTATGAATATGTTTACTTTGCATTTTAGATTTACATACTGCTGCACACGCCGTAGGTTTCCACATACCGCAATATTCTCATGCCCCGAATGCATTTGTTCTGTTGCTCTGTGTTCCAGACTGTAAACATGAACACGCGTTGTCTTGGGAACTGGGGGGAATTACCTATGGCGGAGGCTGCACAAACGAGGTTTGTTGAGAGTTAGCTCAGGCTGTCTAGAGTGTTCAGCATCAGTGAGCTCCAACCAACGGAAGCTCCTCGGAGCCACGGCGGCAGCATCCCTCCCCCTGTCTACCCGCCGCATGCCCCTGGTCGTCTCTCTCTATCCTGCCTCCACTCTTCACTGGCCTTTGCCATCGGTTCCCCCACAATTCTACTTCCTTCTCTCCGAATTCAATGTGGTAGCAGGTGCTCGAGAATAGACCCCGAGTTTCGCCGAACTTTTTCTCCATCCAAAAGGTTAAAGCAAGGTCTGTCACCCGTGGCCGGTAATTTACGAGTATGATTGCCTATTTGCTTTTCGGTCGCAAACCATGATGTACTTAAAGTCGCCACATTTGTGTTCTTGCTTCCACGGGGGAAATACGAGCCGTTGGGCTCAGGACATATCAATGAGGCGCTGCCTGCTACTACAGCTCTGCAAAATGGCTGTGAAATGGAGCGTGGCGTCTCCAGACTTGACCCTGGAGAAGTAATGGATTGATAGATGGGTGGATGGGTCAATGACAGGCAGCAATCCACTAGAGACTGTTTTGGCAAATAGACGACGTCCCCGGTAAACTATACGAATCGGCATCCTGGCCATCGCCGCCCCTCCGCGTCAACCTGCATCTGGATGACGGGAGGCAAATGATTGATGACAGCTGTCAGTCCGCCGCGCGCTGCACCTCGTCACCCCCGCCGCATCCCGCCTCCTCTGCCCGTGGCACGAGTCCATCTCCCTCTGCTGGCAGGTATGACAGACTACAGCCACGTGGAAACTAGGTCTCATCCAACCAGCTGCCCCGCCTTCGTACCCTTGAAAAGCCCACGGGTGCCAGAAAACTAGGTGGGGGGGGGGGTGGAGGGGTGCTGGCAAGAATGATGTGGATATATTCTGAATGAAGTGCGATCACTTCTCCAGGATGAGTGCGACGTTTTGGACACTCAAGACGGTCCATCATTGCCTGAACAGCAGCCACACTGTGGGGAGCAGCGAGCAAACCTGAGCGAGCAGTGATTTACTCGCTGGATCTGAGCGAGAGACGGGGAGAAAAAGAGAGACGGATAGAAGGAGGACAGCCAGTCTGAGATAGGCAGATGAACGGTCCACAGCATTGTATATGGCGCAGTAACTAAACGTGCGAGGATGACAACTGAAAGACTTTGAATGTCATTAATTCATTAAATTGAGTAAGATCGCAGGCCTCCAGATCGACATCAAAGCAAGTAGCTTCACTTTCATTCCGCCTGTGTGGCATGGGGGGGGGGAGTACGATGCAGCGATGAGAAAGGGCTTTCTCGCTGGTGGCTTTCAGGGGTTTAAAAGAGATGCCTATTGAAGCGCAGCAGCCAGAGATGAGATTCACACATACAATCAAAGAGGGCAGGGACGACAGACAGAGGGATCACTAATTGAACGGTGGTTGTTGTATAGATTGTCAATGTGCTGCCATGCACCTATCAGGCACCAGGGGGCTGATGCAATCATCACTGACCTGCTGGATCGCATACATATAAAAAATAGAAAAACATCTGTGTGGGTTTTAAATGAGGTTCGTTGTTTATATGACACCTGAAGGCTTTGCTGATCCTGCAAAGACCTCCAGCTTTGCAGGATGTCTTTGCACTTCATTTTCTCAACCTTCACATTCCCAGAAGGAAATGGCATATGCTCTTCTTCATAATAATCTTTATTGCATACCTGTAAAAACGTTTGCCGTTATGAAACACGGCGCTCGCTTTACCATCTGTTTTGTACCCACGTCGACCTTATCAACCACACAGCTCCTTTGGCTGCCAGCTGCTCATTGGCTGAGAGCCACAGATACACTATTAAAATCCATGAACATCCAACAGTACGACCACATCGTTTTCCAGCTACACTCTTGATAATCTAACACAGCAGAAACATGGATAATTTCTCCACGTAATAATAGGAGCTTCTCTTTAAATAAAGTGTGTTGATGAATAAGATGATGTACAAACTGAGGAGCAGAACAGAAAGCTGTCACTCAGAGATGCTTCAGTGAAACTGATGAGTCATGTTTCTCTATTCATCCTAATTCACTGCTACTAGCCCAGACTGCATCATCAATGAGTGCGTTTACATGCAGACAATAAACAGTTTATTAGCGGATTTCTGGAGTTACCTGATTATTCAAATGGTCATGTAAACAGCATAAACCGATAAGCTTTATCCGTTTATGGCCGTTATCGGGTTATGAATAAACCGATAAACATACCTAGGTTTTTGGCCAATAACCTGTCTTTTGAGTGCATGTATACAGCGTATCAGGTTTCTTGTGGGTTTATACATCTGCGCATGCACTGCGCATGTACAAGTTGCATGTCAAAAGTTGAATTACCGCCGCCTTCTGGAGAGAAATCCGACTAATTGACTGAATCATGTAAACCCGGGTTTTTCCTATTGTCGGATTATTAAAGTGCATGTAAACGCAGAAATCAGATTATTGCCATAAACTGATTACTCACAGTTATCAGTTTATTGGTGTGCATGTAAACGCACTCAGTATGAGATTCAAATGAAAAGTGCTGTTCTGTGTTCTAGTGGCCGACCGATACTGGATTTCTGAGGCCGATGCGATACCGATATTAGGGAGTAAAACATTTCTGATATCGATATATCGGCCGATTATATTACAAAAGAATGTTGCGATGATCCCTCAAATATCAAACACTTGACAAAGATATGACTTGACATGACTTGAGATATCTAATGTAGGCAGGATATTTTACAGCTTATCAATCAACTTTATTGTCCAAAATGACATCAATGCAATGAAACAGTAAACTTCACTGGGAATTTAATTATAAATACCCGTAACTAGAAATACAAAAAAATATATATAAAATATAACTTGAGTTAATTAATTAATTAATTAAGATCTCTGTTATACAGATGGAGAGGCTGAGGTTCCTGAGAGCCAACTCGCTCAGAAGGTTCTCAAATATCTGGGACCCCTTTTTGGCTTACTTTGACGAAGTCAAGAATGACTAGCGACTAGGGATGCAGCGGTTTCCGGTTTGAAAGGTATACCCCGGTTTGAAAAAGTCACGGTATCAAAACCACTAAGATTTGCCGTCATACCTTCCCCACGGTATCAGCCGTTTCCCCAAAACAACGTGCCAGTTGCTTGCAGAGTGCAGCTTACGCGGCCCCTCCCCCTTGCTGCATGCCTACCTAGACGCACAGTAGTGAGGAGCTGTGAGGAGCTGTCCCTCCCTGACTGTGTTTACAACCGTGTGTGTGATAAAGCAGGAGAACACAAGGACCCCCTGAACTTTCCCCCCATCTAAAAAGATGACGTCGGCTGTATGGGAATATTTCGGCTATTGTAAAATCACAGATGCGAGACTCGTCAGAATGACTGATGAGTCTCGCGTTGAGGCTAGGATGGCCAGGGCTTAGATCTGCGTGAGCACGACCCGTCGTAATTTGTCAAGTTCAAGGTACATTAAAACGTTGTCTTGCTTCAACATACATCGCATTGGACATAAACCATTTCCACCCGCAGGTTTGAGGAGTAGCTAACAAACGTCAGATAAATGCTCTTTCTATGCTAACGTTACCTACTGAGGCAGCTAACATGGCTAATTAGCTAGCTAACACCAGCTATCTTTCTCCACTAACGAACGTTAACGACACGTTAGTTGACTGAGCGAACGTCGCTATACAGCAGGTCGTTATCAAAACGTATTGCACTGAAGAGAAGTAACATTAGATAATGACGAAAGACTCCTCCAACCTGTCAGTGGAAAATTATGCACAAACTTTGTGTGCGTGAGTGAGAGAGACAGAAAATATTGGGGGGGGGGGGGAATCAAATATACACAACATGCTGTCTATAACTTAAAAAAAAAAGAAGAAAAAAAAGATCTGCAATATCGGCCGATACCGATATATCGGTTATCGGCCAATAATATCGGTGGACCGATATATCGGTCTGGCTCTACTGTGTTCACACATGTTTTGTGATACAGACTTTTGCATTCTCACATTACATAGAGCAAATCTAGTACAATATAAATCTGTATGCGGTTTACCCGATTAAAAAGATTTAAAAAGGCAAACAGAGCACATCTTTTCTATAGTTCCCAAGTCCCACATTTATCCAACTATTGTACAATGTTTCGATCCGGGGATTTAATGAAAGTATTTTCCATGCAGAGCAATTATAAATTTAAACCAACAATGGCTGAACTTCTCAGCCCCTGCACACCCACTAGCTTTCTACTAAGAAGACATTTTGTTTACTGCTGTCACCTTGCTTGCTTGAAGTCCAAATTCAAACCGTTTACCTCAGTTGCCTTCCCTCATTTGCAGCCACGAAATCGTTGAATGCAGAGTTGCAGAACTACACAATATGAAGAGTTTTAAATGTCAGATTTAGAAATCTGAACTGAAGTTACAAACTTGTTCTAGCAGATGTTTCCATTGATTCAACATCTTTACAAAGTGCATGCCATTACTAGCCTACTAATAGCATGAGATAGAAAGCACCTCTTTCTCTAAGAATACTCCTAAGTCTTTCAGTTTTCAGATGTGTGATGATGACTCAAAATCATATTATCTTTAAGTTTGTCAGTAAGATGTGGACTGGGTTGTTAGGAGCAGATATGGCTGGTTATATGTGGACTGGGTTGCTAGGAGCAGATATGGCTGGTTATATGTGGACTGGGTTGCTAGGAGCAGATATGGCTGGTTATATGTGGACTGGGTTGTTCACAGCAGATATGGCTGGTTGGTTATATGGACTAGGTTGTTAACAGCAGATACAGTATGGCTGGTTATATGTGGACTGGGTTGTTAGCAGCAGGTATGACTGGTTATGTGGACTGGGTTGTTAGGAGCAGATATGGCTGGTTATATGTGGACTGGGTTGTTAGCAGCAGGTATGACTGGTTATGTGGACTGGGTTGTTAGGAGCAGATATGGCTGGTTATATGTGGACTGGGTTGTTAGCAGCAGATATGGCTGGTTATATGTGGACTGGGTTGTTAGTAGCAGATATGGCTGGTTATATGTGGACTGGGTTGTCAGCAGCAGATATGGCTGGTTATATGTGGACTGGGTTGTCAGCAGCAGATATGGCTGGTTATATGTGGACTGGGTTGTCAGCAGCAGATATGCCTGGTTATATGTGGACTGGGTTGTTAGCAGCAGATATGGCTGGTTATATGTGGACTGGGTTGTTAGCAGCAGATATGGCTGGTTATATGTGGACTGGGTTGTTAGCAGCAGATATGGCTGGTTATATGTGGACTGGGTTGTCAGCAGCAGATGTGGCTGGTTATATGTGGACTGGGTTGTCAGCAGCAGATGTGGCTGGTTATATGTGGACTGGGTTGTCAGCAGCAGATGTGGCTGGTTATATGTGGACTGGGTTGTTAGTAGCAGATATGGCTGGTTATATGTGGACTGGGTTGTTAGCAGCAGATATGGCTGGTTATATGTGGACTGGGTTGTTAGCAGCAGATGTGGCTGGTTATATGTGGACTGGGTTGTTAGCAGCAGATATGGCTGGTTATATGTGGACTGGGTTGTTAGTAGCAGATATGGCTGGTTATATGTGGACTGGGTTGTTAGCAGCAGATATGGCTGGTTATATGTGGACTGGGTTGTTAGTAGCAGATATGGTTGGTTATATGTGGACTGGGTTGTTAGTAGCAGATATGGTTGGTTATATGTGGACTGGGTTGTCAGCAGCAGATATGGCTGGTTATATGTGGACTGGGTTGTTAGTAGCAGATATGGCTGGTTATATGTGGACTGGGTTGTTAGCAGCAGATATGGCTGGTTATATGTGGACTGGGTTGTTAGCAGCAGATATGGCTGGTTATATGTGGACTGGGTTGTCAGCAGCAGATATGGCTGGTTATATGTGGACTGGGTTGTCAGTAGCAGATATGGCTGGTTATTATGTGGACTGGGTTGTTAGGAGCAGATATGGCTGGTTATATGTGGACTGGGTTGTCAGCAGCAGATAAGGCTGGTTATATGTGGACTGGGTTGTCAGCAGCAGATATGGCTGGTTATATGTGGACTGAGTTGTTAGGAGCAGATATGGCTGGTTATATGTGGACTGGGTTGTTAGCAGCAGATATGGCTGGTTATATGTGGACTGGGTTGTTAGCAGCAGATATGGCTGGTTATATGTGGACTGGGTTGTCAGCAGCAGATATGGCTGGTTATATGTGGACTGGGTTGTCAGGAGCAGATATGGCTGGTTATATGTGGACTGGGTTGTCAGCAGCAGATATGGCTGGTTATATGTGGACTGGGTTGTTAGGGGCAGATATGGCTGGTTATATGTGGACTGGGTTGTCAGCAGCAGATATGGCTGGTTATATGTGGACTGGGTTATCAGCAGCAGATATGGCTGGTTATATGTGGACTGGGTTGTTAGCAGCAGATATGGCTGGTTATATGTGGACTGGGTTGTCAGCAGCAGATATGGCTGGTTATATGTGGACTGGGTTGTTAGCAGCAGATATGGCTGGTTATACGTGGACTGGGTTGTTAGCAGCAGATATGGCTGGTTATATGTGGACTGGGTTGTTAGCAGCAGATATGGCTGGTTATATGTGGACTGGGTTGTTAGCAGCAGATATGGCTGGTTATATGTGGACTGGGTTGTTAGCAGCAGATATGGCTGGTTATATGTGGACTGGGTTGTCAGCAGCAGATATAGCTGGTTATATGTGGACTGGGTTCTCAGCAGCAGATATAGCTGGTTATATGTGGACTGGGTTGTTAGCAGCAGATATGGCTGGTTATATGTGGACTGGGTTGTTAGCAGCAGATATGGCTGGTTATATGTGGACTGGGTTGTTAGCAGCAGATATGGCTGGTTATATGTACAGGTTCCCTCTGGTGACTTTTGACACAGGGGATTAAAGAAATAAATATGGTGGGGGAATCTAATAAGCGTGTGCAGTGAAGGGAGAATATGTATTATCTGCACCTCGCAAACACAACATATCAGCGAGCAGAGCTGCAGCTGTAACCTTCACAATGACAATAAAGGCTATTAAAATGGAAATAATGAAGGTTTTACCCAGCGGGATTATCATGTCTGATCTGTCTGCAGAATACAGGTCTGTCGTACTCATCAGCGGCTGCCGGGGATCATAAACCCTATTACAGTGGCGCTAGCACAACCTGAGATTGATTACCTCATAAATGTACTTTACAAAGTATGATATTCACTTCCAACAATGGCCAACCATGCTAACAGCAGGTTCAGAGGGGAATCTGAAGACACATTAGAGTTGCGCGTTACTTGTCGTTTGCAGAGACAATTTGCCTTGTGCACACATGGCACACGCATGGCACACACATGGCACACACATGGCACACACATGGCACACACATGGCACACACATGGCACACACATGGCACACACATGGCAGACACATTTGGTTGATGTCATACTCAAGATGGGCAGGCAAGACATCCGGAAGACAGAGAAGGACGTGTCAACAGGATTGTAATTAACCAGTTGTTGGACAAAATATAACCCACAACTATCCAATTATTCAATGAAGTTCCACTAAGCATATAAAAAGAATGTTTTAATAAATAAGAAATACGGGCTTTTCCCCGCTTCCCATGCCAAGTATGACATAAATGAGCCATTCCCAATCTGTGGGCTACGAAGGTATTGCAAATGGGCCTCCAAATCTTTTGCAACACATTGTGATTTTCATGAAAACAATTATGACGACGACGACTATTATTATTATTTATGAGAGTGCATTTATCCATTGTTAAATGTCACTGTTGTTTAAATTTGTTAATTACCCCATTATACGGATGGAGAGACTTAGGTTCCTGAGGACAACCTCACTTAAGAGGTTTTCGGCTGTCTGAGATCCGTTTCTAGCCCGTTCCTAGTCCGTTCCTAACCCTAACCTCGATCAGTTTAGGGGCGACGGGTGACTCGCCTGGCTGGTTTCTCGTGGAGCCCTTGTGTGGGATCCCGTGCGTAATATCCTTTGCAAGCGCATGGACATTATGTGGCTAGTAGCACCACGTTGTAATATTGAATGTCGAATATTAGGGTTGGGTACCGTTCACATTTGAATCGATACCGGTACGGTACCGGTACCTGGAATTCGGTACGGTACCAAAAACGGTACCTTTTTCGATACTTTTTGGAGTTAAAAAAAAAAAAAAAAAAAAAAAAATTACAACAAAATGTACAGTTGTAAAACAAATAAGTCCAAACTTCTCAATTTCAACATTGTTCTTTATTTAGATTTTTTTTTGTTTAGCAGCAGCACCCAACAAAATAAAACCCCTCCCTCCCTCCCTCTTCCCTCCCAAACCAAGAGTTTACTTGTCGCAGCAAGGTAGTGACCGTGAGGTAATGGTCTTGTGCCACACTGCTCCATCCATCAGCGGTCACTGCAATATGGTCAACTGCCCTGAGTTCCTCCTTCACATTCTTCTTCTCAACACGATACCAAGCTGGGATAAGTGTGTTTGTGAGAAGGTCTCTGGAGGGAGGGGAGTATTTTGGGTTCAGGGTCCCTGTCATCTCCCTATAGACAATAAAAATAACTATTGTTAGTAACTTAGCTTACTCTATGAATATCACACACACACACACATTATCACCCATTTATACATAAATAAATAATTTACCTGAACCATGGAGACTCCACCGTTGCGAAGGGCAACATGCCTTTTACAATGAAGGCAGTCACTGCTCTGTGGCACTCATTTACTTTCTGCCGGGGTAAAGCTGCTTTCTTCGCCAGGGTGAAGGGTGTCTCCTGTGCGACTCTCACACGGTGGCCTAGCAAAGAAAGCAAGAGTGTAACGTTGAATAACACGTCTCACGGTGACACGAACTGAGGATAATAATAACGTTAGCAACGCTAGTTACACTACTAAACATGCTAAGCTATAAGCTACAACTATCCAGCTAACGTTAGCTAATTAAATGACGTTACCTGATGTTGAAGAAGTCGACGGCTCACTTGCGACACTTGAAGTTTCGTCGTTGTCGTTGTCCGTTTCAGCTAACGAAGCAGAGGAGCTGCTGGCTGTAGGTGCTTTGCTGCTGGTGGCTGCAGCGTCCACCCTCAGGCTATCGAACACTTTACAGTCTTCCGCATTTAAAAAGATTTTATGCTTGACCAAGTGTTTCCTCAAGTTAGAGGTGTTCCCCTGGCCAGCTTTGCACTTCGCATCGCAAATGTTACAGCGAGCGTTGTCTGAGTCTATCTTTGTGAAGTGTAGCCAGTGCCACACTTTGGACCGCAAGCGAGAGGCCATCTTCTTCTCTTCTGCTTGTTTTGGCAGTGACGTGCTGACGTAACCCACCCTCGTGTGTGTTGCCTTCAAGTTTGCGTCGGAATTTCTATCTCGCTCGCTGTCTTTGTATCACTGAGATGCGTTCAAGTACCGACATTTTTAAATTATAATAGAAAAAAAAAAAAGTACCGAAATGAGGTACCGTTTCATGTCATGTGAACTGATACTCGGTAGTACCGCCCACTTTCGGTCGGTGCCTGTAAAAGTACCGAGTTCGGTACCCATCCCTATCGAATATATACATATGTATTCATTGTTTTTTCCCTTTTTCTTTTCTTTTCCGGTGTCTGAGCCCGTTTGTCTGTCCTGTTTGTGTATTGTTAAAAAAAAATTTTTTTATAAAATATTGAAAATAATAATAATTGTTAATTACCCTACTACAGAGAGCCCATCACTTTTAGTTTCTGATTTCTGTGTGGTGCTGATGGACAGCTCCTTTTATCATTAACACATTGACTGCCAGCCGTTTTTTTTTGCTGTAGGTAGCTTTTGCCAAGCCGTTTTTTTGAGGATTCTGGCTCATTTTACAAGAGCCGAGGATTCTTTTCTGCTTGGAGTTTGTCAACACAAAGTTCACAAAAGTACTAATAGAATGTGTGCTTTCTCTGTCTAAAAGAGTTAGTTTGTAGAGTTAGTAGTTATGTAGATATTAGCCGTTGAGTACAGCATGGTTTTAGCGTCTCAGACAGGAAGCTGAGATAATCGCAGTTTTGTGAAATTCAATCAAACAGCCAGAACAGTCACTTTAACCATTTATTTTTGGCATCAGTGAGAGATCAGACATCCAAACAATATAGTTCCGAACGCCCTCTCCTTCAACTCCTCCCTCCGTGGGCGTGTCTAGTGGCTTTCAGCC
The DNA here is from genome assembly GCF_964638095.1 of Poromitra crassiceps. Lineage (NCBI taxonomy): Eukaryota > Metazoa > Chordata > Actinopteri > Beryciformes > Melamphaidae > Poromitra > Poromitra crassiceps. The sequence goes on from NC_139652.1 coordinate 8,759,605, forward strand.
TGCGTTTGTCACAAGTGAGTGCTCTGCTGCTGGGAGTTTGAGCAGCGTCGCTCCCTGGCAGCGAGTTTGAGCAGCCTGCCTCCCTGGCAGCGAGTGTGGATAGGTCTCACTCATCTCTTGGGTTTGAGAGCCCCGATGAAGCCCCGTGCAACTCTAGGCTTTATGCTGCTCACCCAGTCCATTTCTGGAACCCCCCACCGCAGCAGCGCGAAAGCGTCCCCGCCTACAGTATGAGAATGAGGCTCGTTCGTTTCTGACTGTAAAATCGCCAAGCCATTTCCTTGATTTCCTTCCTTGGAGGAAGCAGCCGCGGGAGGCGGCTGCTTTTGGTTGACTTTATCTCTGTCGGGAGAGGACCGTCGCCACCTAGCTGGTCGGTAAAATAGATTATACACATTCAATACTTCCAATATCTCCATAGGAGACGCGGGGGGCATTGATCCACGTAGCACCGTCAAAAAAAATATATTTTTTTTTTTTGACGACTCAACTCGTCGTTGGCAGTGAACAGCTGGATTGTGTTTGACGACTCAACTCGTTGTTGGCAATTAACGTGTTAAAATAATTATTTGGCCTCCATGCTGTTTGTGGTCTGATGTGGGCCCTGATCATTTTTGAGATATTCAAGTGGGCCATGAGTGGAGAGACAGACTGGTAACAGCTGACATAAATCATATATAGCCAGCGTATGAATGAAGGGAATTCTCATTTGCATTTCAGTAAACTCCCTCAATAGAGCTTGTTGACATCATGCTTCGGTCAGGCTCATTCTGCTTATAGAACTACCAACAGGCTATTTAAAATGGATAATGGAAATTGAAGCTGATATCAATGATTTTGTGTGTATGTACACAGTGTATGCCTCTGACAAGCCATCTGCTAACACAGCAACTTGCTGTACATCTGACTGGCGAGATAGATTACATTTCTGCATCCGTTTCTGCGGTTTCCCATAGCTGCCGATCAGGAAGTATACGTTAAGCACGCCCACTGCCCAAATATAGTTCTGCTGAGGACACGGCTAAGGATGCATGACAGGGGATAGGGAGGTCTTGGCAGGATCAATACAAATGAAGATGTCCTTTTGAAATAGGGCAGCGGGCCTCGGCTGCTTCCTGCTTTGGCTCCGGCACCAGATCAATCTGCCGGGTCGTTTGGGAGGCAGGTCCACAAACAGGAGTCGGTTAAGCATAAAAACCGACGCTGGCTCGGTTCCAGTCCAGAGAGCGGTCCGGTGCACACTGCCCGCGCTCACTGGCCCTCGCAGATCTTAGGTGATTGGACATAAACCCTTCCTGCTTTATACCTTGTTATTTACAATCAGTAATTCTACTGGATCTCTACTAGAGGTGAGAGGGAGGAAATATCATGGAGTTTATTTGTTTCGTTTATTCGGATCCCCATTTGATTCTAAAACAGCAGTTGTTACTCTTTCTGGGGTCCACATACAATTATACAAACACTGACAACATACAGTACATACAGACAACTGACACCCCGTCAGTCTAGACGAAAATGGTATTACATCGTTAAACGTCAAAGTAATCAAAATAACAGATTATTAAAACAGTGCATGTAAGGTTATTAAACTAATGAGTTGAAATCCAAACATCATAGCAGGTGGCATCATACCCGTTGTGTGGTCTCTCTCTTTGTTTCTGTTTGAGTGATTTTTTTTAAGGTACTTGCTTCTGATTTGTTTAATGTGTGTCTGTAATGAGTTCCACTAGCTCCAGGCTCTAAACATTTTTTACATTTTTAAGTTGATTAGTTTTAGGCTTTGGAAGTTCAAGATGACCCATGCTGACCTGTCTAGTTTGATGACTGTGCATTACACCTGTCCGTACGTGTGTGTGTGTGTGTGTGTATGTGTGTGTGTGTGTGTGTGTGTGTGTGTGTGTGTGTGTGTGTGTGTGTGTGTGTGTGTGTGTGTGTGTGTGTGTGTGTGTGTGTGTGTGTGTGTAGCAATTTGGGTGCAGTGTGTGTGTAGGGTGTGTTTCTTAGGCCTTAATTCTCTGTCTGCCAGTAGAGTGAGTAATCATCATGGATGATACACACATTTAATTAGGTACATCAGATTTCATAGCGGTTAATATTAAAGTTCATATCAGTTTGAATTTGGATATGAGGCATTTCACAAGAGGGTGTAACACAGTAGTCAATGGTTAAATAAGTGTGCAAGCAAGACCACAGCAACTGCAAAAATATCCCAAAGTTATTCTGTTGTGTTTATTCAGCTGCCTGGCTGGCAGTTAATTTATATTGTTTCATTGTTTTTCTTTGTCTCAATTACGTACTGTCCAATTATTATTCCCAGTACGCCTACTTAAAGAAGATAACACCTCTATTTATAAATGAATCTAAGTTGTTGTTGTTGTGGCCTGGACAGCACAATCAGTATTTGTGAGCATGAACAAATCTCTTTAAAATAGAAATGACTCCAATCTCATATCAGATCACATCGCATCACATCACATCACATCAATGTATAGCTTGGAACTGCTCTTCTGACATTCCGTGCAAAATAAATGGATAACAAGTGCCGGCAGTTAATTTGTTAGCAATTTACAGTCATAGATCACATTTGTTACGGGGTTGTTTTGCTGTTGGTATGTTTGGCTGATGTGGTTTGTTTTTAAGCTATTATACTGAATGACTAAAGGTGCGTTCACACCGACCTATTAAAGTTTTTTGCTGGCGTCGAGTTTACATACAAAGTCAATGCAAACGAGCGATTGATTAAACGTATATTCGCCTGGGAGAAAAATCGCTGGCCGTCCGAGCGGCAGAGACAGAGCGATAGGGAGAAGATTCGCTCGTCGCTCGAGATGAAATATCCCAACTCGAGCGAAAATACGCTGGCATCAGTCGCTCGCTGTTCAACGCTGATTGGCTGCCGTGTGAGAGCAAGTCAAGGATCACACTGGCTTGGAACAAACCGCTGGTTTATTGTGTGGCAACAAACCGCATTGACAGGCTGACAGCTGACATGAAGTGAAGTCTGTCCTACCGGTATGGAGCTCGCATTAGGAGCACGCTGATAGGCTTTAGCTTGTAAACAATGACGGTGGCTCGTAGTGGACAAATATCATGACATTGCGTAACGTTATAGCCCCCAGATGTCCGTCAAATCGTGTGCCTGTTGATGAGCGATTTAAACAGAGCGACAGAGCGATTCCAAAGGGTTGAATGAAGCGACAGAGCGAAAAATAAATATCTTGGTGTGAACACAGCTTAAGAGTAAGACATCTCTCCACAGGAACCAAAGAAGAACATCTTATCTCACCTCATTATCTACTCTGAGACTTTGTGAATTCACATGATGATGAACCCAACACCCAGGCTCCTGTGTTGAGTGAAAAGAGTACCGAAGCAGGAAATTCAATCTCCAGTAGCGGCTTCACATCATTGTGGCTGGGGGAGCTTAATTATTAACAGTAGGTGCTAACTTTATTTCTAAATAATATACAAAATGATAATACAATAGACCAGGCTGTGTGGAATAGAGTACACTGCTACACGAGAAGGGGGCACTGTCCATTGGGAGCTAACTCCCCAACCCTTCATATGAATGTGTGTGATTCAGTGAGCTGAAGACTGTGTATTTAGGCCTACTGTATGCCTACATATATATGTAGGCATATACTGTATACATATACTGTATGCCTATTAGTCTTAAGCAATTCACCTTACATAGCCACGCCCATTTGACCTGGTTGTGTGGTTGTGTCACGACTTCCGGCGAGAGAAAAAAAAAAAAAAAAAGCGCTGGCTGCTCCAATATCATCTACAGTAACTCTGAATTAACTAATAATTTAGCCAATTGTATATAACATATGAAATAAAACAAACCGCAATGTCTAAGAATGCAACGGCATGTAACTGGCTCATTAATTCTCGCATTCCAGGGAATTACGTTAACGTCCGCGGGTCTTAAGACGTAAAAGGCGCGTGCTATGCTCGGAGGAGACTGAAAACCATCTGAAGCTTTCTTTGTTGGAGTCCAGGTATGTTTTGTACAAGAAAGTCGGTAACCCTTTATTTTACAGGTACCCTAGTTACATATGAACTATTTGTAATTACACATGAACACCAAATGTAATTACACAGTAATTACCAATAGTTATAAATGAAGTTCATATGTAGTTACATTGTAACAGACCTGTAAAATGGAGTGAGTCTGTTCAACTGTAGTTCATATGTAGTTACATTGTAACAGACCTGTAAAATGGAGTGAGTCTGTTCAACTGTAGTTCATATGTAGTTACATTGTAACAGACCTGTAAAATGGAGTGAGTCTGTTCAACTGTAGTTCATATGTAGTTACATTGTAACAGACCTGTAAAGTGGAGTGAGACCGTTCAACTGTAGTTCATATGTAGTTACATGGTACCGGACCTGTAAAGTGGAGTGAGACTGTTCAACTGTAGTTCATATGTAGTTACATGGTACCGGACCTGTAAAGTGGAGTGAGTCTGTTCAACTGTAGTTCATATGTAGTTACATGGTACTGGACCTGTAAAGTGGAGTGAGTCTGTTCAACTGTAGTTCATATGTAGTTACATGGTACCGGACCTGTAAAGTGGAGTGAGTCTGTTCAACTGTAGTTCATATGTAGTTACATGGTACCAGACCTGGACCTGTAAATAAGCTCCCGGCTGGGACAGAGATTGCTAAAACCCAGTGGTGGATTCGAACCACTGAACTTCTGATTGCAAAACAGGCGGCTTTAACCCCTCAGCCACGAGGGCTTTCCAAATTTCATGGTGGAGTTTAAGAGGATAACTGTATGTCAGTCAGATGTAGTTGCTGTCACTTCATAGCTTTGTTATTATACACAGAGACTTGGGGGAAAATATTGATACTTTATTTAGTTGTAGGTATGATTTTGTCCAGAATTCCCATACAAAAATTCTAATAAAAGTATTGTAGATATAGAGGTAACAGTGAAACTATAATCAAAATAGCCATTCTTCTACATTCTAATTGTTAGCTTATTGTAAATGAGTCATTTCCCCATCAATTTCCCAATTTCTCAATTTGTTGGGGACCCAGTCGAAGCCCCTCAAAGACCCCTTTGGTCACCAGACCCCCGGATCATCTCTCCCCAAAGTCTATACCCAGCCCAGCCCCCCCACCCCCCCCCCCCCACCCCCCACCCCCCAAAGTCTATAAATCCCCTAATCCGCATAAGGGGGGAACTCCCCCCTATTTGCTAAATAAATTGTATGAACTGAACTCTAGAAACATTTAGTTATATTTAAAGATTTTAAATAAAAAAATTCATTCTAATAATTTTCTGAATTGTGGTGTAAATAGTCCCACGAGCCATTTACAGCTCATGGGGGTGAGGGGGGGGGGGGGGGGGCTGGCACAGTCACACTGCAGAAATGCATTCACATTAATCAATATTGCCTGTCTTTCAAGCTACAACTAACAAAGTATCAACATTTCCCCCCAAGTCTATGCTTATAATAAAGCTAGGAAGTGACAAACTACATGTGACTGACATACAGTTATCCTCCCAAACTCCACTAAGAAAGTTGGAAAGCCCTCGTGACTGAGTGGTTAAAGCCGCTTGCTTTGCAATCTGAAGTTCAGTGGTTCGAATCAGGTCCGGTACCATGTAACTACATATGACCTACAGTTAAATAGACTCACTCCACTTTACAGGTCCGGTACCATGTAACTACATGAACTACAGTTGAATAGACTCACTCCACTTTACAGGTCCGTTACAATGTAACTACATATGAACTACAGTTGAATAGACTCACTCCACTTTACAGGTATGTTACCATGTAACTACATATGAACTACAGTTGAATAGACTCACTCCACTTTACAGGTCCGGTACCATGTAACTACATATGAACTACAGTTGAATAGACTCACTCCACTTTACAGGTCCGTTACAATGTAACTACATATGAACTACAGTTGAATAGACTCACTCCACTTTACAGGTCTGTTACCATGTAACTACATATGAACTACAGTTGAACAGACTCACTCCATTTTACAGGTCCGTTACAATGTAACTACATATGAACTACAGTTGAACAGACTCACTCCATTTTACAGGTCTGTTACAATGTAACTACATATGAACATCATTTATAACTATTGGTAATTACTGTGTAATTACATTTGGTGTTCATGTGTAATTACAAATAGTTCATATGTAACTAGAGTACCTGTAAAATAAAGGGTTACCAGAAAGTCTCTCAATGTGTTGCTGTTAACTGCCCATTTCTTTGTTTTGCTTTTGTTGATGTTGTCTTTTTCCTCTTCGACTTGATCTGTATCACTCAGACCGTAGCTGCGGGCGATGTTCAACGCATTCCTGCTCTAAAAACAATTTTCGCTTGCTCCTATTATTGTAGCACCCTTTTACGGAGCACGTCGTGCATTGTGCATTGTCGACGATAACTTTATCTGACCTGGCTAACAGTGGATACTCCGCTTGCTTGCTGTGTACCGAGCTCAAAGTAGTAGGCTACGTTCTTTGTTTTACCCCCTGCACTGTCCGCTACAACAACAAAAAATCTTCTTCTGACGTTCTTTTGTATTTCGCGCCGTGACCGCCGGAAGTGTTAACACAACCCGGAAGAATTTGGCCCACCCCGGCGTATGAACATAAGGTGAGTAGCTCAATCATTCTCACAACAAAACAAAACTATGCAATGAGCAGAGGCAGAGCAACCAATTAGACCACACTTTAGCAGAGTGGGAATTATTTTTCTTTTTTTTTGCACTAATAAACTTACTATCCTAAATCCGACTTGTTATATTCATTCTGTATCCAAAGTTATTTATTTTTTGTTTTTCTGCTAACTAAACTGCAGGGGGAGCTTAATGGCTCATTCATCCCAGGGTTAGCTAAGCACCCCCTTGCCACCGCGCCGGTTTAATCTCCAGAAAATCTAACTACTGTTGATGTCTTCTTTTCCATCTTTTAGTCGAGTTATTTCTCTTTGGCTGGGATTCACATTCCACATGAGTTTTGGTTTGTGTCCAGGAAGTGATTAAAACATATAGCTAATCGTGTCTCATGGTGACTCATTAGCTGTAAGCCTGCAGCCTATTTGGGTCCCAGTCCATAGAAACTGATTCTACAAAGCTTATATAGAAAATACTACAGTAGGTGTGACAGCACAGAGCTGATATATATAGGAGGTATAGTACTGTAGGTGTGACAGCACAGAGCTGATATATATAGGAGTTAGAACACGGCTCTCTTGAATACTCGATTCTGATTGGTCAATCAACAATATTCACCGGTCATTATTTCTCGACAACCGACCGCTGCTCTGCCACACCTGGATTAATCAGTCAGCAAGACACTACTAATTAGGCCAACCAGTTGCAGCTGTGGTGTCTTGTGTGCCAATTACGAATGAAACCGCTTTGTCTTTGAAAACGCTATTAAAAAATCTATTTGAATAATTATTTTTGTCAGATTATTGAATGATTTAGTTGTAGGCCGTGTTCTAAGTGGGATAATGTATATTGAGGCGGTGATTACTGGGAAATAATGACCTTCAGGTCCACCTGTCGGTCATTATTTCCCCCGTAATCACCACCTCAATATACATTATCCCTTACGTATAGTACTGTAGGTGTGACAGCACAGAGCTGATATATATAGGAGGTATAGTACTGTAGGTGTGACAGCACAGAGCTGATATATATAGGAGGTAATAGTACTGTAGGTGTGACAGCACAGAGCTGATATATATAGGAGGTATAGTACTGTAGGTGTGACAGCACAGAGCTGATATATATAGGAGGTATAGTACTGTAGGTGTGACAGCACAGAGCTGATATATATAGGAGGTAATAGTACTGTAGGTGTGACAGCACAGAGCTGATATATATAGGAGGTATAGTACTGTAGGTGTGACAGCACAGAACTGATATATATAGGAGATACAGTATAGTACTGTAGGTGTGACAGCACAGCGCTGATATATATAGGAGGTAATAGTACTGTAGGTGTGACAGCACAGAACTGATATAGGAGATACAGTATAGTACTGTAGGTGTGACAGCACAGAGCTGATATAGGAGATACAGTATAGTACTGTAGGTCTAGTCTCGGTTTCCAGACGTTTGGTGCGCGGCGCCAACAGCGCCACCTAACCACCTGGGAACCGTCTGGAATTTCGGCCGGCAGCAGACACGCCTACATTTATTATTAGAATTTTATTTGGTAGCGGCAATGCAATGTTTCATAGTTCCAATATAGAGCAAGACACTGATGTGCTGCAAAGAGAGTTTATACCTGTTGTTTATTTTACAATAATTTTTCCTACCCGGAAGTGGTCCGCTTGCTACTGTGAGTCATCAGCAGGCTCTGTAACGTTAGCCTCGGGAGTCGGGCTTATCGCTGGGGGAAAGACCTCTAGCCGCCGGGGCCGGATGAAACACGTCCTATTAACAGGTTATGTCTGTTTCTAAGTGATTAATATGTTTCTCCGCAAACGCAGCGATGTTTTGCGAGATACCGGTTCTGCATGAGCGTCACTGCCCCCAGAAAGCAGGCCCGCCCACAACACTCATGATTGGTTCTCCGATGCAAGGCTTCCAACAGCACCACCTAACGTTATGAAAAGATTTAAATAGTAATATTCTCAGTCTTAAGGTAGTGAAACGGATTAAGACTGAGAGCTGAGTCTACTGTAGGTGTGACAGCACAGAGCTGATATAGGAGACACAGTATAGTAATGTAGGTGTAACAGCACAGCTTAGTTTCTGTCACTGATGGACAGCAGGCGAATGTTCACTCATACAGACTGGGCTTTTCTCAAGCAACACACAAAGCTAAAAAAAACAGTATGATGTCCTTCTAAAGCCCTCGTCCACTAGAGACGAGAAATACTCCATCAAGCTTCGGGGAACTGTAATACTCCCACACAGGCTGTGTAGTATTGAATAACAGCCTGATTTAAGTGCCCATCACTGTCCTAATTGGTTTCCTCTGGTTGCATGTCCTCTCTCCCCCCCCCCACAGAGGAATCAGAAACATCTGCCCCCTCTCCTGCTCCTCTCTCCCTCACCTCTCCTGCTCCTCTCTCCCTCACCTATCTCTCTCCTGCTCCTCTCTCCCTCACCTCTCCTGCTCCTCTCTCCCTCACCTATCTCTCTCCTGCTCCTCTCTCCCTCATCCTATCCTGCTCCTCTCTCCCTCACCTATCCTGCTCCTCTCTCCCTCACCTATCTCTCTCCTGCTCCTCTCTCCCTCACCTATCCTGCTCCTCTCTCCCTCACCTATCTCTCTCCTGCTCCTCTCTCCCTCCCCTCTCCTGCTCCTTTCTCCCTCCCCTCTCCTGCTCCTCTCTCCCTCACCTATCCTGCTCCTCTCTCCCTCACCTATCCTGCTCCTCTCCCTCACCTATCTCTCTCCTGCTCCTCTCTCCCTCATCCTATCCTGCTCCTCTCTCCCTCACCTATCCTGCTCCTCTCTCCCTCACCTATCTCTCTCCTGCTCCTCTCTCCCTCACCTCTCCTGCTCCTCTCTCCCTCACCTCTCCTGCTCCTCTCTCCCTCACCTATCCTGCTCCTCTCTCCCTCACCTATCCTGCTCCTCTCTCCCTCACCTATCTCTCTCCTGCTCCTCTCTCCCTCACCTATCCCCCCTCTCCTGCTCCTCTCTCCCTCCCCTCTCCTGCTGCTCTCTCCCTCACCTATCCTGCTCCTCTCTCCCTCACCTATCCTGCTCCTCTCTCCCTCACCTATCCCCCCTCTCCTGCTCCTCTCTCCCTCACCTATCCTGCTCCTCTCTCCCTCACCTCTCCTGCTCCTCTCTCCCTCACCTATCCTGCTCCTCTCTCCCTCACCTATCCTGCTCCTCTCTCCCTCACCTATCCCCCCTCTCCTGCTCCTCTCTCCCTCACCTATCCTGCTCCTCTCTCCCTCACCTCTCCTCCTGCTCCTCTCTCCCTCACCTATCCCCCCTCTCCTGCTCCTCTCTCCCTAACCTATCCCCCCTCTCCTGCTCCTCTCTCCCTAACCTATCCCCCCTCTCCTGCTCCTCTCTCCCTCACCTCTCCTGCTCCTCTCTCCCTCACCTGTCTACCCTCTCCTGCTTCTCTCTCCCTCACCTATCCCCTCTCTCCCTCACCTCTCCTGCTCCTCTCTCCCTCACCTATCCCCCCTCTCTCCCTCACCTCTCCTGCTCCTCTCTCCCTCACCTATCCCCCCTCTCTCCCTCACCTCTCCTGCTCCTCTCTCCCTCACCTATCTACCCTCTCCTGCTCCTCTCTCCCTAACCTATCCCCCCTCTCCTGCTCCTCTCTCCCTCACCTCTCCTGCTCCTCTCTCCCTCACCTATCTACCCTCTCCTGCTCCTCTCTCCCTCCCGCTCCTCTCTCCCTCCTCCCTCACCTCTCTCCTGCTCCTCTCTCCCTCACCTATCCGTTTGATATATCTGGCCCTCCGCAGTGACTTTGATTAAAGGAGAGCCAGGTAGCACTTCCATTGATCAGCACTCACTCTGCCCCTTTTGGCCACACAGAGGCATTAGCCAGGCACTCCAAGGACATATTTGATGTTGACGCCTGGTTTAATCATCCCAGTCGATGTCCCAATGGAATCCTGTCCTGCATCGATTGTGGTTAAACTCAACAGTAAAGTCCCTGGCCAGAACCCTACCACCAACAGCACAGGAAGCCCAGAGATGCTTCTGTCAGTGTGCACACACTCTTTGGAATATCAGTGTGTGAATCAGTATGCACCAATCCATGAATTAAAGGGGCGTGTAGCATAAAAACAGATATATAAAAATAGATATATATACTGTATATAGATAGATAGATAATACATGTAAATAAATATAGCATTGTGTAAGGTAATATTTTGTCCTGCTGTCAAACCCGGTATGTCATGCAAAGTTCTATTCGGGTTGAAACGAGATTGCAACAGCTCCCTGTAGCTATAATTGTCTGTGGCAAATGTAGGCATTTTATGATATAGTGCTGATATCAGAATCAGAATCACTTTGTTCTGATTCAAGTACAGCTTCAATTCCCACCTTTTTCCACGGCTTATGCTGTCCTCACATTCCCCCTAGGAAATATCTTCATCATTTACATATATATTTGAAATGTGAAAATATATGAATTATGGCATGTGTGAGGGTGTGCAAAAAATAACAGCAGGCTTTTCTCTTGGGGACTTGGGGGTATGTTCATCTCATGTAGCAACATAGGTACACACACGTTGCAGGGGACAGTAGGCCCTTACATCTGCCAGGGAACAGCATCTGATTAACAACAGACAGTAGACAATACATATCATATGCTAAAGCAGTTTGTGACAGCACTGTTTTTTGACCCAAGATCTACTTTTCAAGTAGCCAGCCTCCCGAGATCTACCAGTCCAGTTTCAACATCGCAAACGCACACACATCGATGCATCTTAAATCGATGCCTCACTTTTTCCCCCAATACATGATTTATTTTTTCTCACTTTACAATACAATTGCATTGTATTATGATCCATAATTAAAATAAACAACTGCATGTACTTCAATTATATTTTATTTTATTATAATTTTTTCTTTCTTTTTTTTTTTTTTCCCATCAATGCCATGCGATCTACCACACTACCTTCGCGATCGACCGGTCGATCGCGATCGACGTATTGGGCACCCCTGCGCTAAAGTCACCATCCTGTCCCTGCTGTCTTGATTTTAATAACGTTATCAGCATCGTCGTCGTCGTCATCGTCAATATAGACCACTTGGTTTCTACTTTTAAAGGGAGACTTGCCCCCAGATTTCTGGTAAAACTGCACGCTGCTTGATTTAAAGAAAGAAATGCAGCAGATTTCTCCTGCTAGTTTGTTCTGATGCAAACTGACTGCAGACGCACTGCTGTGAAAGAAGCAGAAGAGCGTCTCCTCTTGTCTCACTATACTCTTTGTCTGCGCTCAGATCGGAAATATTTACCGGAAACGGCGCCATGACAGGTTGCCTGCACCGAGAAATTTTTTAAATTAGAGCTGCCAATATCGTTATAAATATCAACAACTAGCCAACGCTGGTGGCCTGTATGGAAACAGTGTGATTCGAATCGAAATGGTTGAAAGTTATATCAAATTGGCCATTCAGTGGCGTTTTACTGCCATGTAACTAACGTTAGCCCACAGCTAGCATTAGCCACAGTACTGCCATGTAACTAACGTTAGCCCACAGCTAGCATTAGCCACAGTACTGCCATGTAACTAACGTTAGCCCACAGCTAGCATTAGCCACAGTACCAGAGCTACCCACCGTGCCTCATCTCAGGCACGGTGGGTGACGCGAGGTGCACAGCTGCTCGAGTGACTCACCACAGAGTAGGGATATAGGCTGTAGTAGGAGCACAGACTGAATACTACTAACGTTAGTTGTTTTTCGTAAGGGAACACACAACAGGCGAGACAGACTGCAGATATGCTTTGGTTAACTTATTTCTGATGGTAGAACTTCAATCTGGAGGTAGTTTTCCCTCAGTCCTCCTGTCCGTTTTTTTAAATAAACGAGCTGAGATTCCCGTCTTCCTGTGGCGTACCCTTTTAAACAGACGTCGATGCGGTGCTGATACTTCCTCCGTTGGTGGAACGAAAGGCGGAACAAAATCACTCGCCATTCCGTCCCTGTGACTTTTACACCGGAGGCGAGGCGTAATAATCCCACAGCGATCCCGGCTTTCACAGGCTGTGTAAAAGGGGCTTCGTTCTGTGGGCTCGTCCAGCTGGTATCTTATGGACCCCATGCGTGGGATCCCTTGTCCATTATCTCCTACAAGCACATAAACACCTTGTATTGCTGGTAGCACCACGCTGTAATGTTGAATGTTCATGATGTATGTTTTTTCCCCTTACTTTCTTTTCCTGTGTCTGAGCCTGTTTTTGTCTTGTTCGTATATCGTTCTAAAAAGATTAAATAAAATATATAAAAAAGGGGCTTGTGTGTGTATTGTAGTGTTGAAGAATGAAATAAAGCTCACTCAAGTGTAAAAGCTCAAATAACTCCCAGTCATTGTCAATGGAGCAGCTTTGCAGAAATAACGACATGCTAAGTGACAATAACCTGAATTGTAAATGTGTTGCCTTAGTTGTCACAGATAATACAAAAAAACATTGATCAAAACATTCCTGGACCATTCGTTCTATTTTTATTTTTTTGCTTTAATATTAGTAGTTATGGCATTTGTGTAGCTGGCGGCATGCTGATGGTTCCGCCTGTGGCAGGTACAGTGTTTTTGCAATCATGGCCATCCATCAGTATACAGTATATAACCCAGGTACATTTGTAGGCTTCTAAAAATGAACGGGTCATCCTGACCATGAGTGTCTGTGTTTACCTGGACTGGATATAGGCCTCAAAATATAGATTGAGTATGAAAGACTACAACAACAACAAAACTATGTTGTCCTGTAAATGATAACTGCTGCCTTGTGCAGAGATACTCATTGTTTAAACATTGTTGTTGGAAGGCTAGGTATACTGAGTAATGGCCTGTCTATTGTTGTAGATGCTGGTCTTTCTAGCCACTGTTTCTTTGCGTTTGCTCATGTGCTATTGCAAGATTTCAAAGTAAACACTTCCTACAGTTTGATGGACTTTAATAGCTGTCCAATTTGACTCAGGTCTCGCTCACAGAGTTGGAACGCAGCCTCTCCTCTCTCTCCCCAGAGGGGTTTCAGAGTCCACTTCACTGATTACAACTCTGCTCAGCTGTGGGCTCCTCCACTCTGGAGCTCTCCGTGGTGCTGCACCTGTCTTGAGTCGTTTGGGCCACTAGTTAGCCATTTTTGCGCATTTAATCGTCCCTAATAATTACCCAATTAAAAAACACGGTTCGGTTAGGTCACCTGCAGGGGTGCTGTTTACACTTCCTGAAAGATTCAGCGCAATCGCAAGTAAAATGGCATAGCTGTGGCCAAACACAATTATGCTCACAACTGCCAACATTCATGTTGGCAGTTGTTGGAAAATGTTTGATTGGTGTGCCATAGGCAGGATGGAACACAGACAAACAAGGATTGAACATGTTGAATCTGACCAAATATCTCCAAATATCTCCAAACATCTCCAAACAAGGACAAACAGCCATGGCACTAGGGTTGTCACGATAACAAAATTATGAGTAATAGACAAATTTTCACAATAGAGACTAAACTAGTTTATGAGAGCTACAGAGATCAGATTCAGAACACAAACATCTAGTAAAGAGGGAATTTACAACTGTAATAATACTGCTTTGTCATTCTCCGTTCGAAAAAGCAAACTAGAGGCCAGAAAGTGAATTTTAAAGGCCACCCCACACACACACACACACACACACACACACACACAGTGTAAGTAAGGTTAAATACTACTTGGGGGGGGGGAGCGAACTGTTTTGACAGTTTCTCCCCTCTAAACCCACATCCATTTCCTGTCAAGGAAAGAGGAGAAATAATATGATGGAAATATGTCACAAAGGGTTTCTTTCTGTTTTGAGTCAAGTTGGAGCTGGAGCTGCTGGAGCATTTCATTGTTGTTGTTTTCAGACTGGAACCAAGCTGTGACTCAAAAGGCCCAAATCTCCTTGAGACTCAAAGATGGCGGCTCTGCTTCTTTCTCACAATCTCTTTGAGCTCTGGAAGCAAAGTGTCACCTGTCTCCATGATTAACAAACTGCCAACACTGAAACTCTCTCTACTAACCTCTATTTTACAGCAGCTTTACTCAAAAATGCTTTGTGACAACTTTAAACCAATAAGTGTGTGTTTTTGTCCAATTTACAATACATAAAGATAGCAGTGTAATAATAAGTTAAATGTTTGTAATATTACCTGTCTGTCATGTCACTGAAATGGTAAAACCTGTGGCTTGCAATGTCTGCAAATATTGCAGAGATCGGTTGAATTTTGCATTAGTTATCGTGATCGCAATTTCCTGGAGGGATGCCCAGCCAGCATACATGTTCCCTCTCGTTTATGTGCCCCACCCTCCCTCCCCTTTCTCTCAATATCTCTCTCCCTCTCTCTCCATCTCTCTCTCCCTCTCTTTCCATCTCTCTCTCCCTCTCTTTCCCTCTCTCCATCTCTCTCCCTCTCTCTCCATCTCTCTCTCCCTCTCTCTCTCCATCTCTCTCTCCCTCTTTCCATCTCTCTCTCCCTCTCTCTCTCTCTCCCTCTCTCTCCATCTCTCTCTCCCTCTCTTTCCATCTCTCTCTCTCTCCCCCTCTTTCCATCTCTCTCTCCCTCTCTCGCTCTCTCTCCATCTCTCTCTCCCTCTCTCTCTCCATCTCTCTCTCTCTTTCCATCTCTCTCCCTCTCTCTCCATCTCTCCATCTCTCTCTCTCTCTCCTACAGGGCCCCCGGGGGTCTTCTGCCGTGCCCCGGAGCAAGGGCAGATGCATCTACATCTCTCCATCCCACATTCATCTCCGTGCCATCTTCATCCTCCATGTTGGTTAATAATCCTGCTTATTTGCAGTCAGGTGATGGTGTGGTACTTGGCTCGTGAACAAGGCAAATTGGCTGGTGCCCGCGGGCACTCACCACGTGATCTAATGCGGCCCAGCTGTATATAAGTCTGTTGTTGTTGTTGCAGTGTTTTAACGCATAACACTACAGCATTCTCATGGTGAATTTACAATGACATTCTCTTCAATAGAGAAATGTTCAACACCACGATCAAATATGATTTCTCCAATTATAACAAGAGAATCCAGCCACAATTATCGCTGAATGAAGGGAAGTCACCGGCGGAAGAAGTGCATTCTACATTCGTGGTCGAGTCACATTTAATCACGTCACTGTGCGACGACGAAAAGTCACTTTCTTTCATGTCGTGAGAAACACTTTCCTCTCAAACTTTGAAAAATGTCACCGCTGTCCCGAGGATCTCCATCTAGTCCATTTACCATCTAGCATGTGTGGAAGCCAGGAATAATAGGCATAATAAGAGAAGATTGTGAAATGTCACGAGGTCTCATATTGAGGGTGTGGGTCTTGTGCTGTAATGAATAAATAAACTCGCCCAATGGGGTTTCATTTTAATGACACTGCCCAACCTTTTCATAACACCCCAAAAAATCATTTCACAAAGATCACAATGGATCCGATGAATGCCTCTTTTTTGATTATCATGCAAATGATGATAACCCCTGGAAACAGTGAGCAGCATCAGAGATTAAAACAATTAACATTGTTGTGAGAGAGAGAGACGGCTACAAATGAAATCAGTAGAACCGCTGTTTTGAAAAGGTGACAAAAAAGAGGTTAGGTGGGGGCGGGGTAAGAGGAAAAGTAGGGCGGAGCCATCTCCATCAGGTAAGTGCTTTTAACCCATTTCAGCCTATTTTCGCCTAAAAAATAGCCTCTAAAACCTAAGTCCGATTTGATAATAGACCCCCAAATCCTGAACTTTTCATAGAAATGTCAACGCCTACTAAAATAGTGATATCTCAGCCTCTGTAGAAGATAAAAACACACTTTAAAAGGCATTTGAGAGCTGACACATGTGGCTTTCCTTGTAAAATGTGTTTATTGGTATGACAATTCAATAGCATTGTCAAATATTGCTGTAAACACAGAAAAATGTTAAAAAACTAAAAAACGTATGAAAAAACAAGCAACAAATCACTCCAAACCACTCAAATAAAATCAAAAATGTGCTCCACACTGCCCCCTTGTGTCCCCTTGCAACCATAAAAAAAAATGCAGTCCATTTACCATCAAAGGGGCAAGTGTCTAAAGTGTCAGCTAGTGTTTAGCAAACACTTACAAAAAATGTCTGTAGTGTTTTCCAAAACACTCAATGTGGACAGGCAGGTTACACTGTATGCAGCCATACACAGTTAGCCCACTGCCTACTACATCTTTTTTGTCCAGCAACAACTGACACTCCCTGCAGAGCTTCCGCTTCTCAAACACCTTCCCGAAGTCGTGCATTGGGGGACCTGTGGCTTCTCCTGACGTGCTGGGTGCTGGGGAGGCTGCCCTGCTCGATGTGCTTGGTGCTGGGGAGGCTCCCCTGCTCTCTGGAGTGGAAGGAGAGCCAAATGGAGAGGCTGGTCTGGAAGATGGGGACAGAGGAGGAGGAGGATTGATTGATTGATTGAGTTCTTTATTGATAATGAATACACAGTATATACAATATACATATATACATACACAGGCCCACCATTATCAAAAGGATAAAAACGCAATAAAGCTGACAGCTTATTTCCATTGCGGTCCTCATGATGACTGTTATAAAATGTGTACTGTTGTGTGTATGTCTGGATGTGTGTAAGTGTGTGATAGTGTGAGTGCCACCAGCACTTGTCAGAGTCTGAGGGTAATGCGTGGGTGTGCCTGCCACGCAGGGGGGAGAATGATATGGGAAAGTGGGGCACAGTGAATAACCAATAAAAATAAGCATAAAATAAGATAAAAGACAATTTGTGCTATTAAAAAAAATAAACCCATCAAATCCTAATAAAAACATACATTAAAAAATAATCAAATAAAATAAATAAAATAAATAAAATAAAATAAGATCTCATAACATATAGGGTCGAGTGAGACACCGGCTCAGTTACTGGCTGGCCGACAACAGGTCGCCCCCCACCTCATACACCTTGGCTACCATCAAATCCATCCTACATGTACCTATACTGGACAATATTTTATAATATACTATAGCATTACATATCATTACCATACAACATTATATACTATATAATAATATAGATATAATATAATATATGATATAATAATATAATACCACAATATAACACAACACATTAAGTCCAGGTTCTGTTTCTCCTGATCCAGTTCTTGACTTTACCTTTGAAGGAGGGATAGGGGCTGATCGTCTTAATCTCAGCTGGGAGACTGTTCCAGGCTACTGCCGCTGAATAACGAAAGGAATTTTGGCCGATGCATCTTTTGCATTTTACTGGGACCAAATCTGTGGGGCTCCCTCTAGTGCCGTGCCCATGTACGTCACTGACCTTGGTGAAGTAATGTCTAAGATATTTTGGGACAGCATTGTTAACTATCCTGTGTACCATGCCGAGTTTTATTTGTGTTACTCTCTCCTCTACTCTTAGCCACTTGAGGCTGTCGAAGTGAGACTGTAGTAGGTGAGTCCTAGGATTCAATTGTAAAATGAGTCTGACTAATCTATTTTGTGCTGTCTGGAGCCTGTTTTTCAGTGACACTGCGATGCCGGTGTACCAGGAGGAACATGCGTAGTCGTATTGACACTGAACTAGTGCCCCCGCTAGGATTTCCAGAGCGTACCTGTTAACATAGGTGGAAATCCTGGAGAGGAATTTCACTCTCTGGTTAACCTTTTTGGCTACCCTCTGCGCCATGCTCTCTCCTGATAAAGTGTTGTCCAGCACACAGCCCAGGTATGTGACCTCCTCCCTAGCTGAGACCTCTACGTCTCCCACCACCACCCTAAACCCCGGAGACCTCCTCAATTTGATGGTAGAACCAAAGAGAATGGCTTCTGTCTTACCTAAGTGGAGGGACAACCTGTTATCAACCAGCCAGCAACTGATCCTGAGTAGTTCTCGGCTGAGTATGATTTCTACCTCCCCTTTATCCTGGTGTGAGACCAGTAGAGCTGCATCGTCCGCAAAGAGAAGCAAGTCACATTCACAGGCAGATTTCATGTCATTGACATATAAAAGAAATAAGACTGGACCTAGAATGCTCCCTTGAGGCACCCCGCAAGTTGGCACCAGTGAAGATGACATAATGCCATTCACTTCCACCACTTGCTTCCTCCCCCTTAGGTATGACTCTACCCACCTTAGCGAAGCACTGTTAAAACCCATAGCCTTCATTTTGAATAGCAGTATTTCATGGTTCACGGTGTCAAAGGCTTTTTGTAAATCTAATAAAACCATTCCGCAATATCTACCCTTGTCTACTTCTGTTCTGATTTGGTCTGTCAGGTACAGCAAACATGTGTCTGTGGAGTGAGATATTCTGAACCCCGACTGATACTCATACAGGATGTTGTTTGTTGACAGGTATTCATTTATTTGCTCAAAGATGATTCTTTCCATTACCTTTGACACCGTGCTAAGGATCGAGACAGGACGGTAATTCCCCGGGTCTAATTTATTTCCTTTTTTGTAGATAGGAATAACTCTAGCTGATTTAAGATCAGTGGGAAAATGCCCCTTTTCAATGGACTTGTTTAGGATAAATGTTATACATGGAGCAATTGTCTCCACTGCATCCCTCAAAAATCTGGCGGGAATCTTGTCCTGTCCTGTTGCCTTCGCAGGGTTGAGGGCCTTGAGTTTCTTTTCTACCGTGTCCTCAGACACACTTGAGAAAGAGAAGGTATCTGCCAGGATACCTTTCTTCCTGTAAAACTCCCCCACCTGTCTTTCTCCATATTTGCCACTGGGGCTGGGCAGTTTATTTACTAGTTTGTTTGCTATAGTAATGAAGAACGTATTTATATAATATAGGAGAAGGAGGAGGGATCACAGGAGGGGCCCTCCTTGTCACCGGTGTGATGAGCTCCTCCAGCAAGGTCTCCAGCCAGTCCTTGTAGTGTTTGTGCCTTCCTCCAACAGACCTGGCTGCAACGTAGGCGTTGTAGCACGACACAGACAGGCCCCAGAAGAACACACGCCGCCACCATTTCTTCGACCGATGATCGAAACCATAGTATCCAATCATCTGGTCGAGGAGATCCACACCTGGAACACACATGGAACTCTGTTTACATACATACATTTTCACTCAAATGACCTCAGTGAATATAAGCTTACAGTATTTTAATTTTTGTTTATAAAACATAAATCTGTAAAACAAACCTTTCATGTGGCTCTGGTAGTCCGCCAGGCAAGCTGGCACTACTACATCAGCCCGGTGGGTCTCATCTCTCCTCCGCCTTACAGTCCCTGTTGCGCTGGGGTCATGGTGATTGGACAAGACCATCACCGTCTTTGTGTCTTGCCACACGCAGAAGGTGAGGTCATCCTGCTGTGCCACCCGGAACTCGTGCTTCCCCAGCGCAGCCCTCTTTGTCAGCCTGTGGTCCTTCGGCAGCCCCTTCCTATTGGCCCGAAGGGTGCCACAGCCGTACAGGAAAAGGCCGTTCATCTCCTGGAGGAGTTCTACACTGGTGTAGAAGTTGTCCATATAAATGGACAGGAAGGTGCCATTGTATGGCTTGGCGAGGTCCAGCACCACGCGCTGTGCCAGGCCCGTCTGCGGCGCCGCTTCACGTCCTGTGTACACCTGGGGAGTTTGCAAGAAGAAACACAAGTCTGAGGAAGGGCCTTGGGTGCTTGAAAGGTCACTCAAATAACAACACATTACAGAATACATATTTGCATATTCTTGGTGTGCTGATTTTTTTCCTTACTTTGAAGTGCGGAAGGTAGCCTGTTGAGCTCTCCGCCATCACCCAAACCTTCACGCCCCATTTGGTTGGCTGGAATGAATGAATGAATGAATGTTTATTTCACACATTACCAAAAGATGCAGGTTACATAGGCAAAATAGAGGTGAGACAATTTGATCAATCAATCAGCAGTACCTTCATTGGCAGGTATTGCCGGAAGCCAAGCCTGCCTTTGAACTTGATCATTGATTCGTCAATGCTGACTGTGCCGTTGACCTCATAGAGGTCCTGGAAGCGCTGGTTCAGGAAGTCCAGGTACCAGCGCAGTTTCCAGAGCTTATCAGCTGGGTCGCCTCGTGCGTTATTATCTTGGAGGTGATGGTATCTGAAGAGGTGAGAGAGGGGAGGATGGAAGAGGGGGGGTAGGGGAGGGGGGGTAATTAGACACATATTACAATATATTATAAACAATATAATGTCTTGTATATTGTATACAATATTGTATATTGTATTGTATATTATATACAAGTAGACACATCTTGGATGAAATGAAAAATTGTAGGCTATATCATTATATAGGTTAGTTACACTTGAGGGTTACAGGGTCTGTCTAAGTGCAGTGTCTGTCTTGGTGCAAAGAGTGAAGCGCATTCTCTCCACATTCCTGACAATTGAATAACAATACTAGGTGTTTGCCCACACACAATAGGTGTAGCAGCCGAGCCCAGCAGGGGTTTCTTACCCCAGTGTATAAGCTCGCTACAATGGCAATACTCCCACTACACTTCTAATACATTTGCAATATATTTCATTTCCCTTAGGGCATCATAACAATGGTACTAATGTTACATTTTATCTATCAAACTACTATTATTTATATAGCGCATCCTATTCAATGGGGCGCATCTATATCACGCAATGGTTATAATAACAAGGATAATATTATTGTTCTTAGCCTACCTCCAAATGGCGTCAAATCGGTCCCGGGACATATTCTGGCCGAAGTTGGTTCTGAAGATGTTTTTGGATAGCCGCCAGTACTCTCTTCGCACGGGAAGTTTCATTATCCCCATGGCGAGACACAGCCCAATGAATGTTTTCATTTCTTTCACTGTTACTGGCGTCCACTTGGCTGCTTTTCCGCCTGGTGGAATTGTGCGTCTCTGGTCGGCATATCGGTTCATCTCCGTAACAAGACGGTCCCACATCTCCTCCGTGTAAATTTTCTCGAAAGAAAATAGAGGTGTGGAATCGGCTTGTAAGCCAACACCGCTTTTCACCCCGGGCACCCTTTTGAACGCTTTGACCGGCACAGGACGGTAATAGCGCTGTTCTGTTACCCAGTTTCCATGGAAGCCTTCGAATTGGTCATCTTCGTCAGACTCATCGTCATCGTCATCCTGAAACATAGTTCTGACCCACTGATCTCTGTCCAAGGGCTGCCAATCTGGGTCTGTAACTGGGTCATCATTTAACTCTTCATCAACGGTGGAATGTTCGGAATATTCCGCGTCTTCAAAATCGCTTCCTTCGCTAATATTATTTTCCTCCTCCATCGCTCTACAGATCCGCTCAAAGTGAAGAAAAAAAAAACTTTTCCTTCCCAAAACAATCCCAGAATGCATTGCGAGACCCCACGTGTGTTTTCTGAATGATTTCATTTGCCTAGAGACCGGAAATAGGCGAAAAACTACAGCTAAACTACAAATTGACGTAGACGTCATCCCGTCTTCAAAGGTATATTGACGCGAACGGCATCCCGTCTTTAAAGGGAGAATGACGCGAACGTCATCCCGTCTGAAATGGGTACTCTTGTCTGTAGGACTGTGGAGTCATCTCCATCAGGTAAGTGCTTTTAAGGAGGGGGGGGGGAGGGGGAGAAGAGGAGGGGAGAGGGGGAGAGAAGAGGAGGGGAGAGGAGAGGGGGAGAGAAGAGGAGAGGAGGGGAGAGGGGGAGAGGAGAGGGGGAGAGGAGAGGGGGAGAGGAGGAGAGGAGGGGAGAGAGGGAGAGGGGAGAGGAGGGGAGAACCAGAGGAGAGGGGGAGAGAAGGGGAGAGGAGGGGAGAGGGGGAGAAGAGGAGGGGAGAGGGGGAGACAAGAGGAGGGGAGAGGAGAGGGGGAGAGAAGAGGAGAGGAGGAGAGGGGGGGAGAAGAGGAGAGAGGGGGAGAGGTCAGCAGTCAGCAGCCATGATAGCACGAGCACGAGGAAGTCCATATATGGTCCATCCGGTCATGGGGCACAGCGATTGGCTGGCTCAGATTCAAATCTGAGTCAGCCAATCGCGTTGTCCTGCGCTGTTTGGCACCGTGTATAAAAGGCGACCGCTGACCGGGGTGGGTGGGGGGAACCAGAGGAGAGGGGGAGAGGAGAGGGGGAGGGGAGGAGAGGAGGGGAGAGGGGGAGAGGGGGAGAGGAGGGGAGAGGGGAGAGGAGGGGAGAACCAGAGGAGAGGGGGAGAGAAGGGGAGAGGAGGGGAGAGGGGGAGAAGAGGAGGGGAGAGGGGGAGAGAAGAGGAGGGGAGAGGAGAGGGGGGGAGAAGAGGAGAGAGGGGGAGAGGTCAGCAGTCAGCAGCCATGATAGCACCAGCACGAGGAAGTCCATATATGGTCCATCCGGTCATGGGGCACAGCGATTGGCTGGCTCAGATTCAAATCTGAGTCAGCCAATCGCGTTGTCCTGCGCTGTTTGGCACCGTGTATAAAAGGCGACCGCTGACCGGGGTGGGTGGGGGGAACCAGAGGAGAGTGGGAGAGGAGAGGGGGAGGGGAGGAGAGGAGAGGGGGAGAGGGGGAGAGGAGGGGAGAGGAGGGGAGAACCAGAGGAGAGGGGGAGAGGAGAGGAGAGGAGGGGAGAGGGGGAGAGGAGAGGGGGGAGAGGAGGAGGGGAGAGGAGGAGAGGAGGGGAGAGGGGGAGAGGAGAGGGGGAGAGGAGAGGAGAGGAGGGGAGAGGAGAGGAGAGGGGAGGAGAGGAGAGGGGGGAGAGGAGGAGGGGAGAGGGGGAGAGGAGGAGAGGAGGGGAGAGGGGGGGAGAACCAGAGGAGAGGGGGAGAGAAGGGGAGAGGAGGGGAGAGGGGGAGAACAGGAGGGGAGAGGGGGAGAGAGGGAGAGAAGAGGAGGGGAGAGGAGAGGGGGAGAGAAGAGGAGGAGGAGAGGGGGGGAGAAGAGGAGACAGGGGGAGAGGTCAGCAGTCAGCAGCCATGATAGCACGAGCACGAGGGGGAGGAAGTCCATATATGGTCCATCCGGTCATGGGGCACAGCGATTGGACCAGAGGAGAGGGGGAGAGGAGGGGAGAGGGGGAGAGGAGAGGGGGAGAGAAGAGGAGAGGAGGAGAGGAGAGGAGAGGAGAGGGGGAGAGGAGGGGAGAGGAGAGGAGAGGAGAGGAGAGGAGAGGGGGAGAGTAGGGGAGAGGGGGAGAGGAGGGGAGAGGGGGAGAGGAGGAGAGGAGAGGGGGAGAGAAGAGGAGAGGAGGAGAGGGGGGGGAGAAGAGGAGAGAGGGGGAGAGGTCAGCAGTCAGCAGCCATGATAGCACGAGCACGAGGGGGGAGGAAGTCGGGGGGAGGAAGTCCATATATGGTCCATCCGGTCATGGGGCACAGCGATTGGCTGGCTCAGATTTAAATCTGAGTCAGCCAATCGCGTTGTCCTGTGCTGTTTGGGACCGTGTATAAAAGGCGACCGCTGACCGGGGTGGGTGGGGGGAACCAGAGGAGAGGGGGAGAGGAGGAGAGGAGGCGTGACGAACAGGTTCAGTTCGACTTTAAGTGTTGTGTTCAAATTCAGGTGATTTTAGAATTCAATTTTAGTGTTCAATTTTATTCTGTCAACTGTGACGGCACCAGGCGTTTTAACGCCATCATTCAGCGAGCTGGTATGCTGCTAACCTCTGCCCACTGGCACCACTGAACATCCCAGAATGACAGGTTCATCTAAAAGACTGATTTCCAGCCCTCCTTAAACAGACTCCATCATCAGTGGATAGCCTTATCGCTGGACTGACAACGCTCTAACCAGAGAGGAGGCATCTACTAGTGCTGTCTGTCCCCTTGTCTCTGCAATAGAGTCAAGTCAACGGTGTTGAATATTTATGATGGAACGCTCACACTCCTAAGGATGCTTCTACATGACGGACTTGCAATTTCTTTGATGTTACAAAAAGTCCTTTTACTTGTTGATAAGACTGATTTGGCATGCATACTCGCTGCATTCTCTTACTGTTCGGAGAGAGCAAAGATACATGAAAGTTTAGACTCAATTGGATTAAATATGATTTACTCTCTTTACGCTTTATGAGCATGTGACATGGGCAAATAGCTTTTTCTTATGCTTTACAAAGGGTGAGAGAATAAAAGGTCACTCAGTTTTAATATTGCTCATCTGTCTAGGCCTATATACTGTATTATAGGGATGGGGTCGATCCGATCCAATATCGGTATCGGTAATATCGGGTGCCGGTATGGCACTAATTCACGGATCGGAATGGGGGGGGGGGGGGATGCAATTCCAGCGCTGGCCGTAATTTGCCCATGTATAATAGTATCCTTCTTAGCCTTGTATATTTTCTTAATTTTGTCTGCTTTTTGCAAGGTACATTTTCAAAAAAATCTTTAATTGGCCAAATCTTTGCCTATACTGTATATTCAAGAAAAATATTGGTATCGGCATAATATCGGTATCAGCAGATTCAGGTATCGGAATTGGATCGGAAGTGAAAAAAGTGGATTGGTGCATCCCTACTGTATTATGAGCAGTAAGGAGCCCGTTGTTATCCAGGAGATATCCAGGAAATGCAGATCTATCACCTAGTATTCCCTCTCCTATCTTACATCATGTTCAATACCTTTTCAGGCTTTTACAATCATGTCAGAGGCAGAAATGAAATGTGC
This sequence comes from Poromitra crassiceps, assembly GCF_964638095.1. Classification (NCBI taxonomy): domain Eukaryota; kingdom Metazoa; phylum Chordata; class Actinopteri; order Beryciformes; family Melamphaidae; genus Poromitra; species Poromitra crassiceps. Next base: position 8,784,841 of record NC_139652.1, read on the forward strand.
ACTATAATATCAAGGTCACATCCTCAGCAGGACTTCACATACTGTACACACTACACAGGGTGCTGTATATCACATAGTGTACACAGAGTGATGTGTAACGCATCCCACAGTCAGTATCACTCTGCAAATATTCATTCAACATACAATATTCCCTCACACACACAATGGTACACAATGGCACACTTACTATGGTCTAATGATCCCTGCCTTACAGTGTCATGAGCCAAGGAGCCAGAAAGAAGAAGAGTTTGTGTGTAAATATCAAAGTAGCTCTCTCTCTCTCTCTCTCTCTCTCTCTCTCTCTCTCTCTCTCTCTCGCTCTCGCTCTCGCTCTCTCTCTCTCTCTCTCTCTCTCTCTCTCTTCTGTGCTTTTGTCTTTCATACCAGATTGAAACGCAGACCTCTTGACCTCTTGACTTCAAAATCTCATTCCTAACGGCCCCAGGTCCGTATGGGAAACGGCTATTTATGCACTCCTGGCCCAGAGCCAGGTGAAGGCTACACCAAACGGATGTGTCTGTCACAGCTTAAGTTAAGCTTTCGAGTTTAGTTAACTTAACTTAAGCTTTAGAGTTTACTTAACTTAACTTAACTGTATGCCGTGAGTACACTACGTGTGAGAGATGTAGCCTCGCTGTTACCTTCCTGCATAATCTGCTAATGCCACCGCTTGCTCGCTTGCCCCTGCCTCCCCCCGCAGCAGGGGGGCGCCGCAGCGCAGGAGGGCAGAAGAGGTGAGCGTGTCAGGACAAAGGAGGGGTGGAGCTTTAGATGAGGGTGATGTGATGTGTGTGTGTGTGTGTGTGTGTGTGTGTGTGTGTGTGTGTGTGTGTGTGTGTGTGTGTGTGTGTGTGTGTGTGTGTGTGTGACAATGTGTGCACGTCTTTATGTGTGTAAGAGAAGCAGGAAAGTGAACAGCCACTTTGCCAATGTCGTTAAAATGGCTAATTACCACTCTCAAACTGAGATGAGATATTAGTCTAAGCTAGTCTCTAGTCTAGTCTCTAGTCTAGTTTATTTATATCCCTTCATCATGTAGTCTCAAAGTACTTTACATAGGCTATCATACAGTACCATTACATCGAATGGAGTAACAAAAAAAAAGGTAAAAACAAATAATCAATACAATAATACAATAATCACTTCAATAGATAGGCTACTGCACCAGGAAAACTACAGTACTCTCTCTGCTGATGTGTTTTAGCGCTGTCCATTGTTCTGAAACAGCATAGTGAGTGACACATGTATCTTGGTCAATAATTTGTTGTTTTTGCTATTTTTCTAATAGATACATAAAGCTTCAAGAGAGGGGCATGGGACCAGCATCATGGGCCCATGCATGGCTCCACAAAACACTTTTAATGACAGAGAACATACTTCTAGCAGGCTGTACACACACACACAGCTGGAGAGAGAGAGAGAGAGAGAGAGAGAGAGAGAGAGAGAGAGAGAGAGAGAGAGAGAGAGAGGAGAGCAACTACACAAGTTGCATTGCCTCTCTACTCTGTCACAAGCTTAAAGTAAGAATGCAATATCTAAGCAACCAAGCTCAGACCACATGAGCCTACAGACACGTGAACAGCAGAGAGCTCAACAACACTGAAGTCCACAACGAAGCCACACGGACAACTTCGTACACAATCACCATCTATAGACCCTTCTCACGGGGGCATTTTGTGTGTGTGTGTGTGTGTGTGTGTGTGTGTGTGTGTGTGTGTGTGTGTGTGTGTGTGTGTGTGTGTGTGTGTGTGTGTGTGTGTGTGTGTGTGTGTGTGTGTGTGTGTGTGTAAGAGAAGCAGGAAAGTGAACAGCCACTTTGCCAATGTCGTTAAAATGGCTAATTACCACTAAAACTACACGTGAACAGCAGAGAGCTGAAGAACACTGAAGTCCACAACGAAGCGCACACGGACAACTTTGTACACAATCACCATCTACAGACCCTTCTCACGGGGGCATTTTGTGTCGAAAAGACAGGGTAAACACAGGTGCAAGCAAAACACTAATGAGGGTCTTCCATGATTGGAATTTGGAAACCCTCATTAGTGTTTTGCCTTTCGACACAAAATGGCCCCCGTGAAAAGGGTACAGGAGCAGCAGCACCACAAAGCCAGGATGATAAAACATGCTTTCACTCACCAAAGCTGAAGGCTCACTTGTCTGAAGAGAAAGGCGGTGAGCCGCGGTTCTTCTTCCTCGGGTCAAACTTCTCCACTTTAGGGATGAAGTCGTGATGGAGCTGCTGAATCAGCAGCCATAGTGTCGGTGAACAGCATCATGGCCAATATGGCCACTGGCCACAGCGTTGAGTCGGGCTGTCTGTCTCATGGTATTGCTGCAGAGAAAGTTATCTCTTCAAGGTGGAAAAGTTCCTCTCTGAACCGTCGTCGGTCGTCGTCATAAGAGTTGTTGTGAGTGCTGCTGCTCCACGTTGTCCACGCAGTTTCATTATGTTATTGCGGAGTAGTAATACCTGCTTCCTCCACCTGTTGAGCACAATAGCACATGGGTTGAGCACCATGTGGTCACGCGACCCGCCCCGCCCCCTAGTACACTGCCACTTGCGGAGAGCATGGCGGTAGTCTGGGCACCTTTCACCCTTCACCCCGCTGTTTGTCATGGGGGCGTAAACCACGGAACCAGAATGAACACCGGAAGGAAGTGTGCCAAAAACGTCTTTGTTGCCGTTAGCTTGACGTCTCTTTCCGCAATTAATTGTCTGGTGATGCAAAGCTTCTGTATTGGCTTAAAAGATTATGTGAGATTGTGAATCCGCAATGTTTCTACAAGAACTTCTTCAAAAACTTCGTTCGGTACGTCCATCTTTTGTTTTGTTGTTTGCCGTTCTCATACGTTGTGTCTAATTGTCAAGTTAACGTAAAAGTTGACAAGCTATATCCGCTGTTACTTCCTGTCTAGGGCGGGCTCTAGGTCGGAACCAGGCAGGGTGACAATAACCTCGCGTCACCAGGCTCTTCTCGGCGAGAAAGAGCCTGGCTCCCGCCCACAATTGATTTTGTCACCCTACTGGTTCCCGCCTAGAGCCCGCCCTAGACCGGATGGCAGCGTTTCTAGCTCGTCAACTTTCACGTTAACTTGACAATTTGACCCAAGTATCAGAATCCTCTTTCACCGTTTTGACCGGTGTGTCAGGCGGTGGTGGCGGAGATGCCATATTGCATAAACGTTTTGTTTTATGTAACGCTAGCTTTGTTTTGATCAGACTCTAGTTTAGGTAACATCACCGCGTCAAGCTAACGGCAACAAAGACGTTGTTAGGCGCATTGCCATCCGGTGTTAATTCTGGGTCCGGGGTTTACGCCCCCATGACAAAAAGCGGGGTGGAAGGTGCCCAGACTAGGGTGACAAAATCAATTGTGAACAGAGGCCAGGCTCTTTCTCGCCGAGAAGAGCCTGGTGACGCGAGGTTAGTGGAGAGCGTGGCGGAGAGTGGGGAGGAGGAAGTGACTTTTGTTTACAATGGAGTTAGCTACTCTAGTCTTTCAGACATCGTTATAAAATATGTCTACTGTAGCCTACATTGAACTGTCAATGAGAGCACCAATGAGCCAAACGTGACCCCATGAAGAGCGAGATGATGGCAAGTGAGGACCACCACATCATCAGTGCGCGGGGCTGCAGGCAACACGTAAGTCCACATAACCTCTTAAAAGACCATCACACACACGTTTCCTTTAGCTTTCCTGTCTAACTACATTGCCTGTCTCTCAGTCTCTTCTATCTATTTTTGCTGTGCTTACCAAATTGTTTTACTCTGGATATGTGTTGCCAAATGTGTGTTGTGATCAAAACAGTTGCAGTATATTGGCAGAGGTTACAGTTGGAACATGTTTTGTAGTGTAACCGAGCGTTTTGGGTTCTTTATATACAGTATTGTTGTTATGTGGTGAAATAATGACACGGAGGAGAGCGCTTCTTGTTGGGACCACCTGCTGCCATCCGTTTAGTCTCTTAGAACAGACGAGTTGGCTTCCGCAATTTTCAAATGCTTCCGCCATACCGTCTGTACTTCGTGAGGGAGAATCATGCACCAACCGGAATGGGAAGCAGAAAGGCGGGTCTTCCGCTCATTAGTCCAATCAGAATTTTTTTAAGGTGGGTCTTCCGCTCATTAGTCCAATCACAATTTTTTTCCGTGGACACACGTGTCGTGATTGGTCGGATTTTGTCGAACTTCCTTCCAGTCTGAAGGTTTTTTTCCCAACTTCCTTGTGCATGTTCTGGGGGTGTAACGTACAGACTGTATATAGCTGCATTCGCCGGATGTAGATGAGACAGTCTGTTTTAAGAGAGTATCCGTTTAAGGTCAGGGGCGAGAGAGAGAATGAACCAACAGTCCACTTCCTCTTCCGGACTTCACAATAAGAGTACACAACAACATACAGAACACAGAACAGTCTGTTACAGTAGTGCACCTAGGTGGACCCTTTTCTGACATTATAGAGCATTCTATCTTATAGACAGTTTTAACTTGACAACGAAAACATTCTAAATTGAACCCCAGCTCACTTCCTGTTGCAGTGTTTGTTTTCTATGGACAGAAAGGGGGGGGGGGCATTAAATTGGAAGAGTGACCATTCTGTGAAAACAGTCTATACTGTACTATGTAATACCGTGCTGGTTTCATAGTACGGTGTGCAGCATTTTATTTATGGGCACCTTTCAAAACACTGAAGTTACATGACACAGTTAAAAACAAGCAGCAATCAAGACATAAACGGTAATTCAAACAGAGCAGTAATAAGATAACTTAAAACAACAATTAGGTAAAAAGAATGATCAGGATCAATTGAGATCAGAGAGAATGAGCCAGTTTAAAAAGGTGCGTTTTGAGACAGGATTTGAAGGTGGAGAGAGAGTTGATATTACGGATGTAATTTTCTTGTGGGAGAGAGTTCCAGAGGCAGTTCCAGAGGCAGGGGGCAGAGTGAGTGAATTCTCTGGACGAGACCCCATGGTGGTCAGGCGGGCAGAGGGTACAGTGAGTTGGAAGGCAGAGGAGGATCTGAGAGTGCGAGAGGGAGTGCAGGTGTGAAGGAGTTCACAGAGATATGAAGGTGCAAGATTATGAAGGGCCTTAAAGGTGAGAAGCAGAATTTTGAAATCGATATGGTATTTGACGTGGAGCCAATGAAGCCGTTGAAGAACCGGAGTGATATGGTCTATGGAAGGGGTTCCGGTCATTTACCGTCTAGCTAGGGATGCAAATTGTACACAAATTCTTGAGTCGATCATCGGTAACGTCAACGAGCAATCAATCAATTAATTGTAGTTAAAATGCCAGATTTACCAAACAATGTGATGTGAGATGGTGTCAAAGGCTGCAGTCAGATCAGATCATACTCCTCGTATGGTTAAGAGCCCAGAGTCAGCTGCCACCAACAGATCATTAGTGATTCTGACCATAGCTGTCTCTGTACTGTGAGAGGAGCAGAACCCAGACGGACATTTTTCAAGAGGTTATTGTTGTTCAAATGAGCGTGGACCTGAGCTGCAACTGTTTTTTCAAGTATCTTAGAGAGAAATGAGACATTTTGGCAGAAATGATTCAAGTTGTTGGAGTCAGCAGCAGGTTTCTTGGGTATCACAGTTATTGCACCTGTTTTGAGGGCTGAGGGAACAAGACCAAGAGTAAGAGAGAAATGAATTCTGAGAATGAAGTCTATAATTTTAATGGTGGTGGGTGTATTTTAATAGTGTGAGAGACAGAATATAACAAAGCACAAAAGCACATTATATAAAAGATAAAAATGTATTTGCATTTGATTGTGTGAAATAATTATTTGATCCCTTAGCAAAACATGACAGTACTTGGTGGAGAAACCCTTGTTGACAAGCACAGAGATCAGACGTTTCTTTTAGATGGTCACCAGGTTTGCGCACATCTCAGGAGGGATTTTGGTCCACTCCTCTTTGCAAGACACCTGTCCACAGAATCAATCAATCAGATTCCAACCTCTCCACCATGGGCAAGACCAAAGAGCTGTCTAACTAACTTGAACGGCTGTACCTCACAGCATACTGCGCGGAGAGTGACGACAAAGGCATTCTTTATCTTGTTTATGTATGGGTGATATGGCAAATAGGCGAATCTCCCCAAAAAGCTGGCGTAGCTCAGGTGTAAACCAAGCAGCAGAGTTGGTAAAAGAAACAGACAGGATTTTCAGAGATGCATGAGTGTTGAAAAGATGATGAAGTCCATCATAGTAGGAGACCAGCACCTTGCTGCTGGATACAGACAGTCTTTGCTGGGAAGGTTATCGATTCCATTAGAAAGAGCTAATGGATCCATATTCTTATTTTATTTTTTTTATTTTTTTGTGACTTTTTATTTTGGTCATGGATCAATACTTAATCTCATGGAATGAGATGGAACTAATGTTAAGTTGACATTGAAGGATACAAACTTGTGGAGTTGTCGTCAGAAATAGGTCCATCAAATGCAGAACAGTTCAGGGGAGTTAGACCAGAGCAGCAGATCAGATCAAGAATATGTCCTTTGGAGTGTGTGTGGGAAAGTCAACATTATTGCTGTAATCCTAAACTGCCCAGGCATGATGTAAAGTCCTCAAGTGAATATCTATCATTTACATTACTTGAGTAAGAGTCAAAGTATTCACCTTATGTAGCCACGGCCATTTGACCTGGTTGTGTGGTCGTTTTGACGACTTCCGGCCAAAAAAAAAAAAATGGCTGGCTGCTCCAATATAATCTAACTCTGAATTAACTAATAATTTAGCCAATTGTATGTAACATACCAAATAAAAGCAAACGGCAATGTCTAAGAATGCAATGCCATGTAACTGGCTCGTTAATTCTCGCATTCCAGGGAATTACGTTAATGTCTGTGGGTCTTATAGACGTAAGTGGCTCGAGCTGCGCTCGGAGGAGAGAAAACCTTCTGAAGCTTTCTTTGTTGGAGTCCAGGTATGTTTTACAAGAAAGTGCTCGTCATTGTCGACGATAACGTTATCTGACCTGGCTAACAGTGGATACTCCGCTTGCTTGCTATGTACCGAGCTCAAAGTAGTAGGCTACGTTCTTTGTTTTACACCCTGCGCTGTCCGCTACAAAAACAACTCTCTTCTTCATGACGTTCTTTCATATTTGGCGCCGTGACCGCCAGTGATAGGACCTGGAAGAATTTGGCCCACTGTAAGGTCTGAACATAAGGTGAATAGCATTATAAAAAAAGTACTTCAAAAGTATAAATCCTCAAAAAAAAACAAGTTGAGTACTTCCACCTCTGCTCTTGCCTAAGGGCATTTTCGAGTCTTCAGTTCACCTGATCTGACCTGCATGTCTTTGGAAGCAAACAGTAAGTCTTGGCTGAAGCGTCCGCCAAACACACACACACACACACACACACACACACACACACACACACACCATTGCCACAAGCTGAGCAGTACACTTGACACTCTGAATAGGCAGATTGCTGTTGATGTCACAGAGAAAAGCACTGGGGATGGAGTGCAATCTGAACCTGCCACAAAGAACTCTGCCCTCTTTCAGGAAAAGCTGTAGGCAAAATGAACGCTCTACCCTCCCACATGGTTCCATGCAGTGTTTCGCTCATCGATATTTGATGAGCTTGACTTTGAAAGCACGTCGCAGAATGTTTATATCGGTGTGTGTGTGTGTGTGTGTGTGTGTGTGTGTGTGTGTGTGTGTGTGTGAGAGAGAGAGAATTGGGGCAGATAGTTGCGAGCCAAGCTGTTTGGTCAGGAGAAACCTGAGCACTGCAGGGCCCAGGGTGAGGATCTCACTTCTAAGACTGTAGAAGAAGAATAGACATAACAAATCAACTTTGAGGCTCTTGAACGCAACGTTGCAATTCCACTTCAGTTGGAGGTAAGGGGATTTAAAGGAAGTTATTGGCGTTTCTCCCTTTTCGCGGCCATTTGTCACAGACGTCATATACCTCGATTTTATTGCCAGACTTTGTTACGACTTCGGCGAGTTCCTTTTCTTAGAATATTTTTGCGGCTGTATGTCTGAAATGAAAATATAGGCCTACCAAATGTCAACACAAAACCTAGTAGTCTCTATTACCTGCTTTCATCACCTTCTACTTGTCAATTAACTTGTCATGTCTCAAAAGAAAAAGGATGTGTTTCCTCTACTAAAAAATAACTAAAGAGTGTCTATGTTCAGACATACAAAAGATTCAGACTTCCAGCTCTTTTCTTTGTAAAATAGATTTGCTCTCAATGGATGGTGAAATATGTCATAGTGACTCAATCTGCTGGTATTTAAAACAAACGATTAATACTATATTCCAGTCATTATGAGGAAAAGCAAGATGAGCATGGTACAGTAGCTCATAGCCTCTGGATAGCTATTGGAAATAGTAGACTATTTAAATAAATAGTAATAAATATTGACGTAGCTACGTGACGTCAGCCACTGGTTTTTGGACTGTCGTTTTGAAGCCTCGAGGTTTCATTTTCACCGTCATCGCCATCTTCTTTATTTGGAGCCAGAAGTGACTTGGACGAGAAGAGCCGCAGCCTGCTATTGGTCCGTGAGGATCGGTGAGCTGCACGATTACTGGACAGCCGACCTGTCAATCACGCACCAAAACATTGATATGCTTTATTGTCTATTTTACGCCAAATTGGACCATCATTTACAAAATCGGGTTGTATTGAAGAAGACTTGAAACTAGCGATTGAGAGACCATGAACTCATTAGGAAAGGGTTTACTGAGGCCAAAAATCTAGCGAGAAGTGATAGTCATTTTCACATTGACTTCCATGCAATCAGACTTCTTTTTGCAACCAATAGAGTTGTCCCCTGCAGGCCATTCGAAAGAATGCGGGTTTAAGACACGTCCGCATTGGCTACGAGCCGCCCCCATGCTGGCAATGGCGCTTTGAAGTAGGGTTTCTGTGTGTGGCATATGTAAGGGATAATGTATTGTGAGCCGGTGATTACTGGCGAAATAATGACCGACAGGTGAATGATTGAGCCCGACGCGCAGCGGAGGGCTTAATCATTCATCTGAAGGTCATTATTTCCAGTAATCACCGGCTCACTATACATTATCCCGCTTAGAACACGGCCTCCAACTAAATTATTTCAGTAATCTGACAAAAATAATTATTCAAATTGATTTTTTAATAGCGTTTTCAACGACAAAGCGGTTTCATTCGTAATTGGCACACAAGACACCACAGCTGCAACTGGTTGGCCTAATTAGTAGTGTCTGCAGACAAAATGCTCTTACCAACTGATTAATCCAGGTGTGGCAGAACAGCGGTCGGTTGTCGAGAAATAATGACCGGTGAATCTTGTTGATTGACCAATCAGAATCGAGTATTCAAGAGAGCCGTGTTCTAACTACAGTTACATGATGAAGCATGGCGCTTTGAAGTAGGGTTTCTGTGTGTGGCATATCTACAGTTACATGATGAAGCATGGCTCTGGCATCACAAACCCAAATGAAAGAGGAACAGAAGAAAGCAATGCATTTTCAACTGTGTCTCTCCCCCTCTCTCCTCTCCCTCTCTCTCCTCTCCCCCTCTCTCCTCTCCTCCTCTCTCCTCTCCCCCTCTCTCTCCTCTCCCCCTCTCTCCTCTCCCCCTCTCTCCTCGCTCCCTTCCCGCCTCCTCCTACATGTCTTTCAAGTCTTTCTTGAAGGAGCTCAAAGCAGCGAGAAGAAGGGATTAACAGAGGAATTATTGACTCCTCTTCTTTGAGAGGAAACTATGGAGTTTGTCCATTTCTATCTGGCCTGGTTTCGTCAAGAACAAAAGTCCAGCAATTACTTTTCTCTCTGACCTCAGAGGGATCAGGAAAGTATAGCCTCCTGTAATCCCACTATTGTGCAATGAAGTGGTGTCTGCTTATATAGGGAGAGGCTTCCATTAGAAGTCACTGAGAGGCCAATGAGATTGATTCATTCTGAATGCCTGTTGTTGGTACATAGCTGCTTTGCACCCGTTTTACTCAAGACGGTTACGTTCAAATGACTTGTCAGACTCTGAGAGGCCATTTACACCTGGCGTTAACATGTGGTTTCTGCCATCTGATTGAAATGGTTGTCCTCTCAATCCGCATACAGTTGGTGTATCCAGATTGAGAGGACACATTGCATTTACACTTGTGTTCAATGTGTACACAATGCATCCCTGACCACCTCCAGAGGTGGTTTGGCCGATCAGATTGCAATCCTTCTTCAATGCGTTTTGGGGGTGGTGTTTACACCTGGCATCTCAAGTGATAAAACACAATCTGATTGCAATCTGATCACAGAAAACGCATGTTAGCGCCAGGTGTCAATGGCCTCTGAGAGACAGTGACTGGCAGCATGTCAGTCTCTGTCTCTCAGACCCAGTGACTGGCAGCATGAGCATGACAGAGACTACTGACTCTCAGACCCAGTGACTGGCAGCATGTCAGTCACTGGGTCTGAGAGTCAGTAGTCTCTCCCCAGACTCAAATATTACATTGAATCACTGCGCTCTGCATACTACATGAATGAGTCTGTGCCACTTCACAGCCGCTGCTGGTTTTTGAAGGCGGGTTGAAATTGAATGAGTGACAGGTCGTAGCACCGATGAGAGAGCGGTTCGAAAAATGGGCTGCGCCTCCCGTGTCGTCTGATCGCAAAGTCGTTACTGATTGGAGAGGACTGAATCCATCACTGGCATATGACTGGCCAAGTGAACGGTTCCCTCCCATAACCAGCCCTCTGAGGGAAAGTGTCCCAGACCCAGAGAGAGCTCTGCAGCATGCAGTAACGTAGTGTATCAGCGTAAGAACTCTCATGGGTCTGGCGTTGAGACTAGAGAGACAGTGACTGGCAGCATGTCAGTCACTGGGTCTGAGAGACAGTGACTGATAGCATACCATGTCAGTCACTGGGTCTGAGAGACAGTGATTTACCATGTGGTCCTGTCAGTAGTGCCACTGAACTGTTCAACTCCATGTTAGCTACTGTATTATTAGCATCTATTTACCTTGGACGTCTCTCTCTATAGTCATTTTAGTCTCATATTCAGCCTTCAAATCGTATTTTTCTTCAAACCAGAGAAGATTTCTGACGGAGAGGTGGTGGGATACATGAAACTACTGCACTGCAGTTTCACTTGTTTCAGGAGTTTTCTACACATAGCCTGTCAATAACAAGTCAAAACACACTATCACATTCTTGAAACAAGTTGATTTGCATTGGAAACAATTGCTTATTAGGTTTTTTCAACTTTCCAACTCAATAATAGGCTAAATGCAGTGAATGACAGTAAGTCGGGGGGCACGGTAGCGCGGTGGTAGCGCTGTCGCCTCACAGCAAGAAGGTCCCGGGTACGATTCCCACCTTGCATGGAGGAGGCCGGGGCGTCAACAACCCTGCAGAGAGCCATCTGGAACTGCAGCCTAAATGGCAGCAGCCTGCTAACACCATTATGCACTGCTACCTGAGCCAAATATCAACATCACAAGGAGCTCCACCTTGTGGAGGCAGCTGGCACTGCACCCGGCGAGGCAGAAAACCTGGCAGTGGCTTGGTCCCGGTCTCCGTCGTCAGTCTTGCTTTCTCCATCTCTTTCTCTGGGCTCTATCTGTCTCCACGCCTTTCTATCCAAATCCAACTCTACCATTTCCTCTCAATTCATAATGTGATACCTTATTGATCTCCACGAGGAAATGATCTTCATGGTCAGATACAGAACCAGGGCCCGGCGATTCAGTGTGTATTAAAGATCCTTTTTTCTCTACTCCCCACCACTTCCTCTCCTCCTCACATACCTCACTTCCTGTATCTCACATCTTCCCTCAGCTTTACTCGTCTCTAGCTAGTTGGTTCTCGCGTTCACACTTTGGCACAGCCTCAGTTTGGTAATTGAGTTCACATGAGGTCCCCTGATCACTGCTTATTTGAAGTCTGCGCTCTCGCTGTCATTCACCTCCCTCTGCAGGGGGCGCCGTCAGCACTTAGAGCAGCACCGAGGCAGCCCACGTGTGTTTCCCCCCATGCTTCATCCTATAATGAGTTACGACTGATTGGAGAGAAGTTTCCTGGATTTCTTCCTGCATCCTAATCCAACGCACCGTGCTGATAGTCAGCCCTTTATGAACCTGTCTTGCTCAAGGGCACTTCAGCTGGGGGGGGGGGGGGGGCTCTGGTATTTAATTTCTGTTTCTGAATCATTCCATATGCCTGTGCTTTGACTGAGAAAGATGATATCTTTTCCTTCTTTCTCTCAATCCAGCCTCTCTCCCATCCTCCCTCTGTCTGGATGTGTCTCCTTTCTATTGTCTCTGGCTCCCTTCTCCTCCCCGCTCCGTCCTGCTGGCGCTGACCTGAGAGTGCTGAGTGAGTGATAGTGCCGCTGAAGAGGAACATAAGGAACATGTGCTATTCAGCACATATTCCCCCTGTGTGTGTGTGTGTGTGTGTGTGTGTGTGTGTGTGTGTGTGTGTGTGTGTGTGTGTGTGTGTGTGTGTGTGTGTGTGTGTGTGTGTGTGTGTGTGTGTGTGTGTGTGTGTGTGTGTGTGTGTGAGAGAAAGAGAGAGCATCACGTCACAACCTGCCTAGAAACATCAAAATAATAGCAATGCGCTGCTATAAGCCATCATTTTTATGTATTTATAAACTGTATTTTGATGGTTGAGAATGTTTTCTTCTGACTGACAGATTATATGTCATATATATATATATATATATATATATATATATATATATATATATATATGAGACGGCATCCGGTACGGGATGGGTTTAGCACCCCATCCTGGCTCTCTCGTGCAAGGCCCCCAGGAATAGCACTGGGCTGTGAAGCCATTTGAACATGGTGGCGAAGCTCTGTATTGCAAGTCACGTGACGCCATGCAGCCCAGAAAGGAACATTCCCATCCACTTGCATGGGGACCCCGGCAGCTGTTAAACCCAGGGGAATTTTTTCCGGGTGTCACTCAAAGTATAAAACGACTCTTTTAATTATCAAATAATTTTTTATGGGGCATTTTTTCTTCAGAAGCCACTAAGAGCCGTATACGGGTGTATTTTCTTCTTTTAATACATCTATGGGTGGGAGGGGTGGGAGACGTCATGGGATACGTCATGGCACACATGCGCACTTCGCCTTAGGCCGCATGGTCAGGAAGTAAAACCAGAAAACCCCCCCATGATGACTTCATGCGCCAGTGAGCAGCCTCCGTCCGAATGCATGGGTGGGCGTGGCTCGTCCCCTATCCAGTTCTTTTAATACATCCATGCTTTTGTGAGGGAGAAATCCACAAACGCTACGGATTAGCGTCCTGAAAATCTGTGCAAAGATCGGCGCGGCCTGGGGTCCTTCAGACTAGAGCGAGGTGCTCGGCGCAGGCGAATGACGTGCAGCGCACAGGCCTAGGATTGCCTTTACCCCGGGAGGGTCTAGTGAGACGAAGGAGGAGCCCGGCCTGGAGTCACTCACACGGCCTTAGACCCTCCAAGGACCGAAGGGTCTTACAATACTGCGGTGTAGCACTAAACTCTATTGCAGCGGATTGGGCGTGATCAGATCAACCCTTCCACGGGCAACGTTGCAGACAGAGTAGGAAGGCTGATCCGTGAGCGGCTGCTTCTGGGACACGGGTCGGGGTCTTAATCGGCCTCGGCTGGGTCTACTGGGCGAGGGTGTATGAAGTTGGATAGACCCGAAACACCTTACGACCCCAGCTAACATCACTGATGACGCGTCCCAGCGCATGCTGTAGTACAGTATGTATTTTATATATATATATATATATATATATATATATATATATATATATATATATATATATATAAATATATATAAATACTTTATATATATATAATATATATTATATATATATATTATATATATATAAATGATATATATATATATATATATATATATATATATATATATATATATATATATATATATATATATATATATACATTTATTTGTTTATTTATTTTCTCTTTAGGTGCGTAGTTGCAACATAAAAAATTATAAAGAAAGCCACCAGATTCAAGAAATGATCAGGCTTGACATGCCTGCTATTGAGCTAATTTGAGGGAAACTATTCAAATGGCCAACCTGGGCTCCTCTGCCGTCTGCGTTATTGATGTGCACTTCTTTGGAATAGGCATGGAATCCAAAGTGCTGCTGTAGAAATTGACATCAGGAGTGTTGATAGCATCATCCGTCCCACAGCACCGATATCTTGTTGTATAACACATAAACAACAGGACTGTTGGCAATTGCAGCCCGTATCATAAAAGTGCGATCCTCAATCACTAGTAAACCACTGCAAACCCCCCCCCCCCCCCCTTCTCGCTATAACAGAGACAAATATGGCGGTGCACACAGCATCCACAGTTGATGCAGAGCTGTACTGCAGTATTTTTCTCCTGGCTGTGTGTGTGTGTGTGTGTGTGTGTGTGTGTGTGTGTGTGTGTGTGTGTGTGTGTGTGTGTGTGTGTGTGTGTGTGTGTGTGTGTGTGTGTGTGTGTGTGTGTGTGTGTGTGTGTGTGTGTGTGTGTGTGTGTGTGTGTGTGTGTGTGAGTGTGAGGCCTTATTATTGCAACACAGAAGCCGTGAATCCGTATCCCACGGGGGGCCTCGGTGGGAAGGAAAAGCTTGGTGAACGAGCTCCGTTCTGGGAGCCTCCGTGGTGCGGTGAGATCCAGCGATCAGTCACCCCTGAGCCCCCCTGAGCCTCCTGAGGGCGCGGGACTCAGGCCAGTGTTTTACACTGCTCTGTGGAGGAAGAGAGGAAGAGACAGATCGTGACGAGATACACAGGAAGAAGAGAGAGAGAGAGAGAGACGATGGAGTGATGGAGAGAGAGAGAGAGAGAAATTGCTTCAACATTGCTATATTCATAGAGATGAGTTAGAAGGCCGGCGGGACACATGAGTGGGTGTTGATTTTGCACACCGCCTACACACACACACACACACATGCACACACACACACACACACACACACACACACACACACACACACACGTCTGCACACACACACACTGCATCGGGCCAATGTGCGTGTCTCTGGATAGATTCTGCTCAGGAAGCATTTGAAGCACAGGGGAAAACAGTTCTGTGAGAAGGGACTTTGAAGCTTAAGTGTCACTGTCATTCGAATGGCACCGACGTCCAACTGCAGCTTTAGCAGAAGCCCACGGGACGCCATCTTGCCCATTTGTAAAAGGCTGATTTGGAAAGCAGTCATGCTGCACTGTGCATAATGATGCCGGGCAGAGAGCAGAACCTCTTCCATCACTCTGATATATGTTGTTGTTGAACTGTGAATGGATCACCACCACATGCTTTTACACAGCTTCCCAAATCCAACTTTTGACAAATGTGATAGCTTTTGCAGAATGATTGCTTGCAGGAAAATGGTCAAAACTATGGTATGTTGAGTTTTGTTTTAGATCATCACCGTGTGTGTGTGTGTGTGTGTATACAGTACATACATACATACACACACATATATATATAAAAATATATATATATACATATACATACATATTTTGGACGTGCGATCGGGCTGAAACTGACCTGACGGAGACGATTTTTTTTTATTAGCTGATTGTCCTAATTATGTCATCAGTGATGATGTCATCCTTCCTTGGCTGAGGCTATATAAGTTCAGTGATGATGTCATCAGTGATGAATGAGAAGTGTGCGTGGATGCCTGTGTGTGTGTGTGTGTGTGTGTGAGCACAATTTTGGCCGGCCACAGCTATGCCGTTTTACGCGCGATCAGGCTGAAACTTTCACGGGGTGTAAAGAGCACCCAAGGTGACCTAGAGGTTGATCCTGCACTGTTAGAGGTTGACCCTGCACTGTTAGAGGTTGATCCTGCACTGTCTGTTAGAGGTTGACCCTACACTGTTAGAGGTTGACCCTGCACTGTTAGAGGTTGACCCTGCACTGTTAGAGGTTGACCCTACACTGTTAGAGGTTGATCCTGCACTGTCTGTTAGAGGTTGACCCTACACTGTTAGAGGTTGACCCTGCACTGTTAGAGGTTGACCCTGCACTGTCTGTTAGAGGTTGATCCTGCACTGTTAGAGGTTGACCCTGCACTGTTAGAGGTTGACCCTGCACTGTTAGAGGTTGATCCTGCACTGTTAGAGGTTGACCCTGCACTGTTAGAGGTTGACCCTGCACTGTTAGAGGTTGACCCTGCACTGTTAGAGGTTGATCCTGCACTGTTAGAGGTTGATCCTGCACTGTTAGAGGTTGATCCTGCACTGTTAGAGGTTGACCCTGCACCGTTAGAGGTTGACCCTGCACTGTTAGAGGTTGACCCTGCACTGTCTGTTAGAGGTTGATCCTGCACTGTTAGAGGTTGACCCTGCACTGTTAGAGGTTGACCCTGCACTGTTAGAGGTTGACCCTGCACTGTTAGAGGTTGATCCTGCACTGTTAGAGGTTGATCCTGCACTGTTAGAGGTTGACCCTGCACCGTTAGAGGTTGACCCTGCACTGTTAGAGGTTGACCCTGCACTGTTAGAGGTTGACCCTGCACTGTTAGAGGTTGATCCTGCACTGTTAGAGGTTGACCCTGCACCGTTAGAGGTTGACCCTGCACCGTTAGAGGTTGACCCTGCACTGTCTGTTAGAGGTTGACCCTGCACTGTTAGAGGTTGATCCTGCACTGTTAGAGGTTGACCCTGCACTGTTAGAGGTTGATCCTGCACTGTTAGAGGTTAACCCTGCACTGTTAGAGGTTAACCCTGCACTGTTGGCTGTCTATCCTTCTCTGACCCATCTGTGAATGCAACATCGTAAATAACGGAAACGAGTGTTTATCCACTCCAGTTTGTTGACATGCTTACCTCATTCGATGGCTGTTGTGATGTCAGTGAATAACAATTAAAGTACTGTATATAGTGTGTGAACCGGAAGAGATGAGAATAAAACTTTCCCATGGAACAGATTGTGGTGATTCATGTGATTCTTTATAAAGCTGTGCTCCTTCAGACTTCCACTACAGATCATGTTTAGTGTGTGCAGAGAGCATATTAAGACATGTGTCCCTGGCTGAAGCCAAAGCCTGACGGGGACAGACAGCCACTCCAGCTCATGTGACCCTCCTCCAGCAGAGGGCAGCACTAAGTGCTCGCTTGACCTTCCAGCTCTGCTCGAGTCTCTGCTGGAGAAGTGTCTGTGTCTCACCCCGCCTTCTACCAAGTCTGTTTATTCCAGTAGCTTAGCACATTTTGAATGGTAAGAGCAGTAAAGTGATCACTGAAACAATAAGTCTTCAGGCTACTGAACACATCGCATGCCGGCTCCAGATCATCTCGTCCAACGGAGTGAAGATGTCTGTAGTTTTTCTCTATTCTCGCTGCATACAGCACTATTTGGTAGGCAGTGTGTGCAGTTTGAACCTTCAGACAGTGTGGGATAGAACTTGACTCGTCTTCCCTGGATTCTCTGCACAGCGTAAAAGCCTCGTCTCCTTTTCACTGGAGGGTAGAGGGAGGTGCTCTGGATCTGTTCCAGTGCCGTTCAGAGAGGAGGCGAGAAGAACAGAGGATGCACAAAATCATTGAGCCTGAGACTGTTGAAATGGAGCTTTCTGTATTAATCGCCTGGCTGTGCTTAGCTTTGTATCTGAGTGTGCCTGCTGTGTCTGAACAAGCCCAGTACAAATACTAAACACAATGTGCTCCCAGCATTTTCTTTCTTTCTTTCTTTTTTCTTTTTTTTTACATGCTAAAAAGGAATGATACTCTTATGTATCCACATGGCATCCTCCATCAAGGTTACAGAAAAGAATGAGATGAATTCTGCGCATGCAGCATCAAGCCAGTTTCTGCCCTTGATGGAACAGAATGGACCAATGACAAGATCAATAAATTACAAGAGTAGTATCATTAAGTTATCTATCTATCTATCTATCTATCTATCTATCTATCTATCTATCTATCTATCTATCTATCTATCTATCTATCTATCTATCTATAAAAGTGGCAATGTGGGCTCTCTCTGTTTGTTCTCAGTTTAAATTTTTGTCCCACTGATGATGTCATTGTGACATCACTGATGATGTCATCAGGGATGTCATAAATCACTGATGATATCATCAGTGATGTCATAAGATGCAAAGTTGTGAAATCATCAGTGATGTCATTCATCAGTGATGTCATAAGAGCAGGGGAGTCCGCAACGCGGTCGAGCTGCGTATGCAAGCTGCAGGGCCAGCTCAACGAGCTGCAGGGCGGGCGCCGGGCGGGGCCGCGTGGTGGCCGAGCCTAGGAATCGAGCGCGTGACATGTTTAGTACATAATATTATCAAAAACATAACTGCCACCTGGTTGCCTCCCTAGGGAGGTGTTCCAAGCACGTCCAGCAGGGAGGAGACCACGGGGCAGAGCGAGGGCTAGGTGGTGGAGAGATGATATCTCCACGCTGGCCTGGGAACGCCTCAGGATCGCCCAGTCAGAGCTGGCTAATGTGGCCTGCAGGGAAAGGGAAGTTTGGGGTCCCCTGCTGTTTGAAGCTGATGATGATACTGTGTCTTCATCTACAGCGTCCTCCTTCAAAATACTCTTCATTTACACTTTAGTACTGGTGCTCCAAAAACCATGGCAACAACAAGTGCTTTTGTCAATAAGGCTTTTATTTTGAATATTATTAACTGAGCTATTCTTCATTCTATAGATCTTTCTTGACACACAGCCATGGCTTTCTTGGTTCTTCTCACACACTGAAGCAGTTAGATTGGGACTGTTTGGGACCACTGCCTTCATGGAAACCTCCACGCAATCAGGCTGCAATCGTTCACATGCTGCTGGAGACAATGATGCAGGAGTTTTCCTCGTGATGTCTTCCACTAGTGGAAAGTACAGGTGAAAAGTCACCCGTGTGCCAGTGTCAAGCATCAACAGTCATGCAACAGCTCTTCATCGTTATGGCTGCACACAGGCCGTCGCACCTCTACCTTTTGCGCCTTTCATTGATAAAGATCCGTCCAGATAAACTGACACATACTGTATAACAAACACTGTACAATATGTCCATACTGTACATACTGCATGTGTATATTTACATAGTAGTACATACAGTATGAGTGTTTGTGTGTATATGGCCTCCTGTATGTATGTGAGCAGCAGAGTTTAGATGAAGTCTCATACTGGCATCCGGTCTCATTTCCCGCAGTACTGCCTTCAAACCTGACTGTGGCAGGCGATTTGAGAGTATGCTACGCACGCATGGATGCACCAGCGTCCATGTTTGGTTGCAGAGACTCTGAGGAAACAAATGAAAATGAAACTAGAGAGATCCCTGGAATACGGGAAAAAGACGTCTTGTGCTATACAGGTATAGACGCTGGAATTTCCCGCTAGGAATTATGAAGATGTCCAGCACTGCAACTTTGGCGATGTAGTTGGATCCTCGACCCATCCTGACAGTGAGTACAGGTCAGGAACGCTCACCCCATTGAAAGAGTTAGCTATCATTTCCCAGCTTTGAACAGCTTAAAGAGAAATACTTGCTAGAAAATCAAGACTTCTATCGATATCTCCAATTGCGACATTATTTTGAAAAGAAGATAAAAAATTTAAACGAAGCAAACACAGGCATATTAGAACTTTTTAGAAAAGCATACAACTCGGATATCAGTAGTAAAACTATATCTTGCATATATAGGTCCTTGTTAAGTCTGAAAGGACATTCTACCTCATATATAAGAGAAAAATGGGAAAATGAAGGAGGAATGGCTATATCTGAGGAAGAATGGACAACAATGTGGAGATATCAATGGAAGTCTACTAGATCACAAATATGGAGGGAATTCACATGGAAATGCATCATTAGATATTTTATTACACCATCTCAGAAAGCTCACTATGATAATAACTCATCTTCTTGCTGGAGAAACTGTGGAAGTCAAATAGCACATCACTATCGTGTCTTTTGGGACTGCCCCGTTATCAGGGGTTATTGGAAACAGATTCACGAAGCTATACAGGATGTTTTCGAATGTGTAATACCCCTAGATAGTAAAACAATGTATTTCGTTATATCGGAAGACTGGTTGAAAGAAGACAGATATTTGATTAATATATTGCTGGTAGCTGGTAAAAAAGCTCTCACCAGGAAGTGGTTATCACAGGAAAGCCCTAAAGTGAAAGAATGGATGAATATTACGATGGATATATATAAGATGGAAAGACTAACTGCTGTTATTAATCATAAAGTAGAACAATTTACCTCAAGATGGGAATGCTGGGTTCAATATATAACACCCATTAGGCCAGATTTTATTTTTTTGGATCCAAGATGAATGTATAGTGAAAAGTCGACTCCCTGTTTTGTATGTTTGTCTTTTGTTTTTGTTTGTTTGTTTTGTTGTTGCTGCTGTTGCGGCTGCTGTGGGTTTGTCTTTTCTTTTATTTGTCTATAAAAATAAAAAATAAATGCAGTACATATCTACAATGTATACAATGCAAGTATATAATAATCTGTCAATAAAAAGTAAAAAAAAAGAAAAAAGAAAGAGTTAGCTTATTTGTGTAAGGTAACCTGTCTGTTGCTGGCAAAATTTTAAATATGTGGAGAAGGCATATCCATCCATCCCTATTTCTATGACAGCTGAACGGTCACTTTCTGCAACCAGTTCGGCTCCGCCGACAAACTACATAATCGCTGTTTTCTGACATAAAAGAGGTCTATAGGGATGACGTATTCTTGTAGGCCAATCCAGAAGTCTGTGCACTTCCGGGTTCCTCGGCTCAAAGTCAATGGGATTTTTGTATGGGTTGATTTTGGTTAAATACCTGAAAATTTAATAAGGTCTGTGGTTTAACAAAACTTTATGAAGTGGTGAACTTCACGTTCAGCAAGATAATTTTCCCAAATGAGGACCACTTTTATTTGATTTATTTTTATTTATTTTTATTTGAAGCGTAAATGATTTTTTTTTTAATTGTGATTTTCAGAAAACGCTTAAGAAAAATCATAAAAGTGGTCCTCATTTGTGAAGATTATCTTGCTGAACACAAACTTTACCATTTCATAATACCGTAATAATAATAATAATAATAATAATAACATACCTTATTTCAGGCGTTTAACCGAAATTCCTATCCAAAAATCCCATCGACTTTTAGACGACGGAACCAGAAGTGCTAACATTCCCGCGGTACTCTACAGTCACCTCTCATTCATTCATTCATTCATCTATTCATCCCTTCATCCAGAGGGAGAGCAAATCTTCAGCAGTTGAGAGGAAATACAGCAAAACAAACCTTGAAGCCACTCTTGTTTCATATCCAGTCTGCTCTCATGGAATTTGGTGAAATGAGCACAATGTCTTCTCAAATGTAAACAGTGGGGTTCTGTGCACAAAAGAGAACATGTTTTCTCCACCACAGAAGGATTACATGGGAGGAGACATGACTGGAAACAGGCAGGCGTTTGACGTGCACACTATATGGAAAGTAAGGGGGGGTGTAGTTCGTTCAGATGGGTTCAATTAGATGTACAGTACAGTACTGTAGAAGGAGGTCTGCTGTGTGAACTGCATCAACTCATTATAACATAATCAAGCATTCCACTCGAGTGTAAATATATAAATCCGTAAAGAGCAAACATGTGCAAATATGTCAATCGCAAAGTTAGAATTCTCTCTAGAGACATAAACTGTTTATTAACAACATGGATATTGTTCCTTAGTTACCTTTCACTCTTTATTCAGCATATTCTTTAACGCAGCAATGCCCCAATTTTACCTCGGTACATGTTTTTCTTCTGATTTCCCTCCATTTTCTCCCCAAATGTACTTGGCCAATTGACACATTATGCTTCCTCTGATACATGTGCAGTTGCCAGCCGCTTCTTTTCACCTGACAGCGGGGAGCTTCACCGGCAGGACGTAGCATATGGGAGGATCACGCTATTCCCACCAGTTCCCTTCCGCCCCGAACAGGCGCTCCGAACCGACCAGAGGAGGCGCTAGTGCAGTGACCAGGACATATACCCTCATTCCGGCTTCCCAACCCGCAGACACCAGCCAATCGTGCCTGTGTGGACGCCCGACCAAGCTGGAAGTAACACGGGGGCGCGAACTTGCAACCCTCGTGTTGGTAGGCAGGGAATCTACCGCTACCACCTCAGTAGTTGATTGTATCTTTATATAACAATGACAAGGGAACAATATGATTTGATTGTGAAAGGGGCAGGCATAGCTTAATATAACATAGTGTGGTGAAAGCAATAACAATTGGGCAACCGTGAAGTTGTGCAAAACTGTTGTTTTTTGGATTTTTTTTTTCCATATTACACAAGTTTAGATGTTGAAGAACCCACTCAATATAAAAAAAAATCAGCAGTTTTAGGATGACTACTTATACAGTATTTTGTGAACAAAATAGGCTTGTTCCACAATACATTCACTAATGCACATGTACACACACACACATATACAGTACAGTACAGTAAAAAATCCCCTCTTCCGAAAACATCAGTCGCTGTCAGATTCATTGTGTCCATGTTTGCTGCTAATTTGATTATTCACTAAATATGATCTGAGTTGTGTTGAATTAGGCTCATGAAAATCAATTTCTATTTCTATTTCTAACATTATCCTGGAATGCGAGTTTAAGAGCCAGTTACATTTCTTTGCATCCTTAGACATTACCGTTTGCTTTATTTTGTATGTTACATACAACTGGCCAAGTTAGTACGGTAGTTAGTTTATGGGCTAGAAATTCTGCCAGATGACAGACACTAGGCTCCATTTTCTCCTTCATTTGGAGGAGAAAATTCTCCTGAAATGAAGATTTAATTGACAGCTGCCATGTCGTGATATGATTGGTTGAAATTGGGTAGAAATTTGATAATGCAATGTGACGTCGGCAAACTGTAGATTACCGTTATGAATGAAATGAAAAATGAACTTTTGATGTGAAAAAGTTTGAAAAACTAAAGACATTTGATTTTTGTGATTTGTTTTGGGGCATACATTATTAAATAGGTGCACTGAATACCCAGGTATTTGAACTAAAAGAAACGAAAAGTAATTTTTGGGTTCAGCTCGACTTTAAATGAAGAAATAAACAAATAATTTGTTTATTTTCCGGACCTCTGTGTCTACCCACCCTCCCTGCTAACCTTGGCCTCCTCCTTTTTGTCTCCTCATCTGCATTGTTGATTATTAATGGATGAAGTTTCCTATGACTTATTTATCACATCAGTTTGCCTGCAGGCAACAAACACTCAATCACCTGCAGCCAGACGAGAAGAAATCTTCACAACTCTGTTAGCCGATCTGTAAATACCACACAATTAGTTTACACATTATGGATTTGGTTTGTAGAAACAAGTCAGTGCGTTTGTGAGGAATATGCTGCAAAAACTTCACTTATTGATATCGGCTCAGACATGAAGGTTGTTTTCTTTGATTTCAAATGCTTGCCTTGACTGTGATGTTTAGATGACGGCACAGGAGGCTCATATTTTCTGTGTCCTTCAGTAAAGCGTGGAGAGCACAGCAGGAGACACGGTGCTAACAGTAACAGTGATTGCTCTCCCTGTTCCATTTAACAAATTAATCTGCGGGGACCTGGACGCCTGACATCTCTCTCTTTATTATCAAGTGAAGCAACGCATGAAATTTTGAATCTATACGCTGGTTCTTTGGCCGACTCAACTGAGTGTTTGAAAGATCTCCGTCTCGTTCACGCCAATACACATTTGATGGAGGGGAAAACGTAGGGACGAAATCGACGGATGTTTTAGACGTTCACGCGTGATATTATACCACATGGTACATGTATGTGGTTAACATGCATGTGTCATGTAAGAAGATGGAAAATATTTCCTTGTTCCAATTGACCGATCCGAAGTCCCGTCCATAGTTACTGTGGCTACGTATATAGAGACACTGCGGAGCGCGTCATCATTCAGAAACCACGTCCAAAACGGGGGAAAACACAAACTCCCGTCCAATCCTGGCGTTCTCCTATGTCGTGTGCATGGTCGGGTGTTGCACAAAAAGATCGTATATACGGAAGATGAACACTCCAACTTACTTCATTGACAGCAACATCCACATTTTTCTTCTCGCCAATTCTCAATGGCTTCCTTGTTTTCCTCGGGAGTACAAAAAAACGTTAACTGGTGATTTTTTACATTTTTGTTGTCTGCGCAGCCCCACCACACAACAGCTTTTAGCTATGTTTAATTCAAGGAAAATGACGCTGGTGTGTGGAAATGAACGGAGCTTTTCCCCCGTGATGGGCGTGGCCTATTTCATGCAGTGTCTCTATAGGTTGACCTTTTAGCCTACAGCTGACAGTCAAACACGAGTGTCTTCAGACATTAATATCTCAAAAAGTATACATCGCTTAGATTTAGACATTGTGAGTGAGAGCACAAGTTGAAGAGTTTGATGTATACTATATGTATGTAGTGTTAAAGTTTTGTGAACTGTCACAGGTTTGAAATGTGTGAATTTAGTAAAAAAAATAGTGCAGCCTGGAAAGTCTGCTAGATTGAATTGTGACATCCCACACGATCTGGCTCCATGCTACAAGTTTGCGCAACTGTTATTGGAGCACAGAGCAAAAAGGGGTGGGACTTGGAAAAAGCCAATTCAAGCACATTGGTTAAGATTGTAATGGCAACATGGTGGTTAGTAAGGAGAATATCAATAAGAGAGACTAAATAGCCATTATTTGTCCGGAAAACAAGAAGATGACTTTGTTGTGTTAATTTTCAGATGTTCTTGTTGTGTGTTGTCTTCATCTTTAACGTCTCTGAGTAGACTCATCAACACTTTGGCTTAATTATTATCCCTCATTTCCCATGCATCTCTATATTGTATTATTATTCATTTCCCCAGAAGCATCGTTTAATACCTGAGCATCGCCATCTATCTGCAGACAATGCACCCAAAAGCATTGCATTAGGGACAGAAAAGAAGAGAAGCTGTCAGGGAAAGGATCAACTCAGTGGATGTGCTGAGGATTTAGCCAGGGACACCTGTGCCTTTGGAAAGTACATGCTGCTAATACAGATTAAGACCCAGGAACGAAGTTTACAGCGAATGCCACAAAACACACTTTGCGCTCAATACGCGGAGGGGAAGGAGTATGCATACAAGCTAAAACAAACAAGGACGGTGAGTTGACAGAAGTACATTTAAACCAGGGGCGTAGCGGGAGTTAAACGAGTAAACAATTTAGCCACCTCTTTAGAACGAGGCAGAGAGTTTACTCAGCTATTTTCAGATCACCTGTATAAATCAATGAGGGGGAAACAAATCCCTTCAGTAACTCTGAGTTTGATTTAGTGAGCCTGAAGTGGAGTGAGAGCGGGTTCAAGTGACAGATGGGGTGGACATTTAGCACATTTGTGGCAATGTAATGGCTTCGTATGTGTTGTGCAGCAACATCAGTCAGTGCAGCAAGAAAAACCGGTGAATTCATTTTAAATTGTACTGCGTCAGGGGTCTAATTACACACCAATGTATTCCAAACACAACTGCACGGCTTCTAGCTGTAAATTATTGTTACGTGTGTAAACTGCAACTGAGTTTTCCCCTTAAAGTTTTCCTTTTTCTGGTTTTAAACCAAACAACGTCCCTAACGTCGCCATGCACATGTCATTTTGATTGAAACCGAGTTTCACACGTGGAAACATCTGGTAACACTCATCATAATATAACACCTAGACCTTTGTGCCTAGACAGACAGAGAGATTTACAGCTTAAAATGTGCTTCTTTGCACCAGTATCCCATGAACCTTAAATTCTGATTAGGAATGCATTGACTCTGTTAACACCTCCAGTACATCACCCATTGAGCTTTTGGCAGTAAGCAGAATGATATGCAGAAGCTGGAGTGCTAATCTTATCTTAATAGGCCTCTGCCACAGATCCCTGCCTACTTGGGATTGCACTTGGGACAGAACACAGAGGAGGTACATTATTCCAAAATCTCAGCATGTAGGCTACATAGAATCAGGCTGGGAGGAATAGAGGTACTGGGAGTAGGGCTGTGTATCTTTCCCTCTCAGACGATACGATACGCATCCCGATACATGTTCTGCAATACGATACACAAACAAATGCTTCCCCCAATGCAGAAATCAAATAGTGCTTAATTACTGATGAGTTAGTTAGCCCCTGAAACCTAAACCTAACAACAACTCTCCTTCACTTTTAAGCAGCACTAATACTGCATAGAGACACTGCATGAAATAGGCCACGGCCATCACGGGGGAAAGCTCTCCATTCACTTCCACACACCAGCGTCATTTTCCTTGAATTAAACATAGCTAAAAGCTGTTGTGTGGTGGGCTGCGCAGACAACAAATGTAAAAAATTGCCAATTAAAGTTTTTTTGTACTCCCGTGCAAAACAAGGAAGCCATTGAGAATTGGCCAGAAGAAAAATGTGGATCTAGCTGTCAAGGAAGTAAGTTGGAGTTTTCATCTTCCGTATATAGGATCTTTGTGTGCAACACGCGACCAGGCATAGGAGAACGCCAGGATCGGGGGGGGGGGGGGGGGGGGGGGGGCAGTTTTTGTTTCCCCCCGTTTTGGGCGTGGTTTCTGAATGATGACGCGCTCCGCAGTGTCTCTATGAACCAACAACTCTCTAAAGTAAAAAAAATTACAATATGGCACTAATTGGATACAATTACAATTCAGTTTAATTCAATTCAATGTATTCTCATGATGTGATGTGCATTTCCTATGGCTCACTGCAGCTCATTGGCTATTGTTGTCATTTAATTATAATAACTTTTTATTTGGCCTAACAATATGTCGATAATACGGATGTGGTGAAATACTGTGACTTACTGTGACTTATCCCTCAGTGTGAAATGAATAAAGCAGATCACCTCCTTGGTCGGACAGTATTCTGAATCTATTGGAAACAGATGCAGGGACCAAAGTGTCCTGCATCATCCACTGGAAATCAGTGAGCAAAGAGACCGGAGGTGTTGTTCTGTATCCAGCTAGCTGTTATTACAGTCACGTGTTATAGGTTAACAAGTTGACTGCAGAAAAGTGCACTGGTTACTCAAATATCAGTCAGTAAATAACAGATTCAGAGAGGGATTTGGTTTATTTAAAAACATGTGGGGATAAAGCGTGTCTCGTCTGCATGCTCTCTCTCATTTCATTGGACACATTTTGAATGTGCAGTGTAATAATGGGGACGACTCGCGAGAATAAAACCCCTGCTCAAATTGTCTGTAATTTGCAATAAATTGTCAATTATGTGTCTATCATGTATGGATTTTGAAGGCAGCTGAAAGTAGTTGAATCATATTACTCAGTGAGTGAATTTCTGTGAATTACATGACTGCTGAATATGTTAAAGACCGTAATCAGTCATCTATAACAGATTACCTTTTGAAAGTGTTCTTCTTTGTCCTGTATAGAGAGGCAAAGTGACCGCCTACTTCCTGCTTCAGCACTGTACCATAGATTTTCCCATAGACATTTCGTAAAATGCTTGTAAAAATAGTTGTACTTGTTCAAACCAAACGGTTCAGATATATTTAGAAACAGGAGAGACCACATAACATTTCACGTAAAAACATGAAATAAAACGTAAAGAAATTGCGGATTTAAAGAAAATATTTGTTCGATGTGGTTTTTTAACGTTTTGGTCCGAGTGAAATGTTCTATGGTCTCTCCCGATTCTAAATATAGCTGGACCGTTTGGTTTGACCAATTTTTATAAGCATTTTACAAAATGTGTATGGGAAAATAAATGGCGGATAAAAACCTCTGTTACAGTGCTGAAGCAGGAAGTTGGCGGTCACTTTGCCTCTGTATAGAATGAAGGTGGCCATGAGCTCTATGGCTCTCTGCTGCTTTCCCTCACAGCTGCTCATGAAAGTGCTTGCTTGTGCTTTTGAACTGACAGGGGTGTGACCCCAACTCCCCCAATAACTTTCTCCATATAAAATCCTGTCCAGCAGCCACAAGAGGCGCACCGCACGGGAAGCAGTGAAGTTACACAGGCAGCCACACGAGGCGCCCCGCACGGGGACCAGTGAAGTTACACAGGTGGTTCCAGTTTGTCCTCACTTTTCTCAATGCAGGCTGTTACTGAGGAATCAAATGATGGGTGGCTCAGTGGGTTAGCACTGTTGCGTCACAGCAAGAAGGTCATGCGTTCGAACCCTGGTCCGTCCCAGGTCCTTTCTGTGTGGAGTTTGCGTGTTCTTGCATGTTCGTGTGGGTTTCCTGCGGGAGCTCCGGTTTCCTTCCACCAACAAAAAAACATGTATGTTAGGGTTCATACTCCTAAATTGAAAAAGGTGACAGCACTTCTTCAAGATGGAAGGGCCTGAAACGTCATACAATTAAAGAAATGCATATGGAGCATACACTTGTCTCAACTTCAGTTTGCCTCCAGTGGTCACAGCACCTCACCACAGCTTTTGGTGTGCTTTGAAATCTAAGTTATCCTTTATTTATCCCCATGGGGAAATTCATCCTCTTCATTTGACCCATCCTCTACTAGTAACCTTCCTAGAACTAGGAGCAGTGGGCAGCCGCAGTGCAGCGCCCGGGGAGCAACTCCAGTTATTTTTGCCATTGCCTTGGTCAGGGGCACTGACAGGAGTCTTAACCCTAACATACATGTCTTTTGGTGGTGTGAGGAAAAACCCACACGGACACGGGGAGAACATGCAAACTCCACACAGAAAGGACCTGGGACGGACCGGGGTTCGAAGCCGGGATCTTCTTACTGTGAGGCAAGGCAACCGTGCTAACCACTGAGCCTGAGTCCGTTACTTTTCCTTTTAACTTTTAAGGGTTAATACTCCTGTCAGTGCCCCTGACCAAGGCAATGGCAAAATAACTGGAGTTGGTCCCCGGGCGCTGCACTGCGGCTGCCCACTGCTCCTAGTTCTAAGAAGGTTCCTAGTAGAGGATGGGTCAAATGCAGAGGATGAATTTCCCCATGGGGATAAATAAAGGATAACTTAACTTAACTTAACTTAAGTCTTAACTTAACCTAACTAAATACATACTTTTTGGCTTTTTCCTCGCCAACACACTAAGAAAAATGAGAGGGAAATTGAACTAATCAAATCAAAACAATTGAGCTAATGAAAAGTGTGCCATTACACTAATGACAAAGAATTAGATTGGGCAGATACTGAAAAGGCATGGAAAAGTGTACATTAAGTAATGTACATTAAGTGTACAACTGAGTGGTGTCTCTTTCCTTCTTTCTTCTTTTACATGCTTCCGTTAGGCAGTAACCGGGTCCTTGAAACTGTTGGAACGTTGTCTAATGGAACTAAGGCTCTTTGTTCAGGGGTTTAGCCTACTTGACTATTATAGCGTATTAATTATTTTATTTTTCTTAGATTTGCAGTGATTAGAACAGCCCGTTGTGATTATCTGCCAGTTGGTTCAGGTAATTATCCCGACAGTGGAAAAAGGTTTAGAATAACATTGACATACTGACTGTGGCTTAATCAAGTCTGGAGGTTTGGGAGCGTAGCGGTTGGTCTGCCCGCACGGCAGCAGCAGCAACACAGGAAGGTGATACTTGAGCCCGTGTGGTGAAAGCTAAGCTTCTCTCTCTGCCCGGCCGGCACCACTTTGCAGGTGACATTTCAGCAAAACGTCCTCGGTTACTCGCCTGTGTGAACATGTGAATTACATCAACTGTGAGAGAAATGAGATCTGATCACAAAAACTTGCTGAACTGATATAAAGTTTGCTAGCAGCCAGCTAGCTGACATGGAGAAATAAGGGGAGATATTATGGGCTTATGCAACAGCGTTTGATTCTGTGAAATGACAGCGAGTTCATGCATTACTAAACCATTTCAGTAATGATGATTAAAAAAAAGAAAAGGCGAGTGCCCCTCACATGGACTTATACTGTAGTGTACTGTAAGGTTGGCACTGGTGGTCAGTGTTGGGGGTAACTCATTACAAAAGTAACATATTACATGTAATATATTACTTTCAGCAGTAACTCAGTAATATAACTTATTACCAATAGGATTTCAGTAATATTATACCAGTTACTTTGTCAAGTAACCCAAGTTACAAATTTAGTTACTTTTTTTTATTTTATCAAAGCACATATTTAAATAAAGATACAATCATTTCCTAATCAAATTGTGTGTTTTTATGCAAATAACCACTATGACAATAACAAAGGAAAAGGATAACATTTCGAATTTTGGACAGTTTACAATGACTTCAAGATGGTTGAAATTATTTTTCTGGATGTGGCGATATGATTCTGCTACTGCAGTTATTTTGGTGAAAGTAATGCAAAGGTAGTGTAATAACGAGTTACTCTACACAGACAGTAATATTGTAAAGTAACTTGTGACTTTTAAATGAAAGCAACTAGTAATATGTAGTATAATTACATTTTGAAAGTAACTTGCCCCACACTGACTGGTGCTGATGTGGATTATATAAACGTGCCTCCTGAGCCCACTCACATCTGTGGGTGACAACAACATCCCTCTAAGGCGAAATATGCTTCCCCGGGGAGGCGAGCGTGTCATCGGTGCAAACAGTTGGCTGCGACTCACAGGGAGCGTTTTAATTGTAGCTCGTGACATGCTGAAATAATCAGCCAGGCTGCGGTGTCAGAAAGGGTTGCCTGCAATAAATAGTGTCGCGTTACATTTTTGCCATGTGTTATTTTACAGGTTCTCTTTTCGCTCTGAAGATCTGCCGCAATCGCTTACGCCCTTCTGTGGAGTTAAGCACAGTGGATAGGTCCACTTCATCTTCCCTCTGTCTCTGTTGTTTCCCCAACAATTTAATTACATCACTTTGGTGGTGGTGTTGTTGTTGTTGTTGTTGTGGAGGTGTACAGTAGTGCAATTTGCCACTGGAGGTGCTGTTGAACCAAAATAAAGGTAGCACATACTGTATTTAGACAACTGGTTCTGTGAGGGGGTTCCAGGGCATCCCCAGCAAAAAGGGGAATAGTTTATTTTCACTATAATTCCCTCATTATAACAAAATGACAGGATGACTATTTTAGTCATGCGTTTCATATGAAATGGAAGGAAGAGAAAGATGAAGGAAACAACTTTTGAGCCTCATGACCAGTGTTGAGGGTAACTCATTACAAAAGTAACATATTACATGTAATATATTACTTTTAGCAGTAACTCAGTAATATAACTTATTACCAATAGGATTTCAGTAAAATTATACCAGTTACTTTGTCAAGTAACACAACCAGTTACTCTGTCAAGTAACACAAGTTACAAATTGACGTTTTGTTTTTTTAATCAAAGCACATTTAAATAAAGATACAATCATTTCCTAATCAAATTGTATTTTTATGCAAATAACCACTATAGATGACAATAACAAAGGAAAAGGATAACATTTAGAATTTTGGATGGTTTACACTGACTTCAAGACGGTTTAAATTCTTTTTTTGGATGGTTCCGGGGCGGCAATGTCATTCTGCTACTGCAGTTATTTTGGTGCAAGTAATGCAAAAGTAGTGTAATAAGTAATGAGTTACTCTACACAGACAGTAATATTGTAAAGTAACTTATTACTTTCAAATGAAAGTAACTAGTAATATGTAGTATATTAAATTTTGAACGTAACTTGCACAACACTGCTCATGACAATTGAGATGTGGATTGTGCAAAAGGGGTGCAACTCAATACTTGGAAAGTATCCCTAATATTTTGTGCGCTCAGTGCAGTAGCCATCACTGAAACAAGCAGCAGTGCAAGCATAGGAGGAAGAACACATTTGACTGCTGATTCAATTCACAGGGGTGTGATCAAATCATTAAAAATAGTCACACACGATTCTGGGGGGGGGGGGGGGGGTGCAGGGGGGGATCTCTAAGCCATTTGTGCAGAAATTCCTCTCTGATTCTTAGTTAGTAGTGAAACTGGCTTTGGAATGGATTATCATATTTTATCATTAAAATAATGCAAATATTATTACTCATTATTACTGGGGCATTGTTTATTCAGATGGAAAATGCAGGAGTCTAATTGAACTGCACGGGCTGCATTTAACATGGAATTACTGTTGTAAAATGATTCCACACCCCAGAGGAACTGTTTAGAGACGTCTAATTGTATTCCCATTTCAGCAGTCAGAACGTACAGGGAATCATTTGCCAACCAGCTGATGGTGAGCCGAGGTGAAATGGAGCGTACATGCTTTAAGAGTGCACTGGAGGTTTAATCTTAGCATCCGACCAGAAAATACTAATCCTTGTGGGGAAATATGTACATGTTCATTAAAAAAAAGTCAACTGGAAAACAATCAGTGACGATACTTCCCATTATGAGGAAAAGCCCCCCCCACTTCAGTTTAGTTTAGTTTATTTAAAGATGGGCTGAACCCAAAAATTAAAAAAAATTTAGTTCACATACCTGGCTATTCATACTGTATTTAATAATGTGCAAAAAAAGCGAAGTCGTTTATTAAAAGAATGTAACCTTGACAAAGAGGTGATTTCAATGGGGAATTTGAACATAAATTGGGAAGATAAATGCAATAGAAGTACTCTTAAACGAGTAACAAATCAATTTGACTTGACACAGCTAATTAAGAGACCAACGAGAACAACACGGTCTTCTAAATTCCAGATCAACTTGGTTTTCACTAATAAACCAGAGAGAATTGTCAAAACCTTCAATATGATCACTGGGTTATCGGACCATAACCTAATCCTTGCAGTTAGGAAATTGTCCACAAAGCGCCTTAATTTGGGTGTAACAAAGCCCAGTCGGTTCAG
>NC_139652.1:8820084-8852584 GCF_964638095.1 Poromitra crassiceps
TTTTGAGAAGAAAACAGATTTCTTTTTAGGAGAGAAAATATGTCTTTTTATTGTATCTGATGGTGTTCGTTCTGCACTCGCACAGTCCTCATGCCATTCATTTCTGACCCTGGCTCTGACCCAGTCCAACTGTTGGTGTCAGTTCTAATACTTTTTTTTCAGTATGCACCCGTGTGTGTGTGTGCGTGTGCGTACGTGTGTGTGTGTGTGTGTGCGTGCGCGTGCGTGCTACGTGTGTGTGTATGTGTGAGCCGAGCGGGTGTTTACCTTGAGACTGTTTGTGTTGAAAGCGTGTTGGCAGAGGACAGGAAGCAGTGGAGGAGGTGAGGCCAGGTCCCTCTGGCTGGCTGAATGGCTCTTTCAGTGGAAAACTGTGCACAGTGGCAGCCAGGTCTGCTCCTTACCCACCCAGAGAGGAGAGATGAAAGAGAGAGGCAGTAGTGATGGAGTGAGAGAGAGAGAGAGAGAGAGGTAGGGAGGGGGGGGGGTTGGATATTGGAAGGGCACGGCCCACACAATGGCCCCACAGTTCATGGCCTCAATCAGCTGCACAACCTTCCTTGATATGATGCCGCGAATCAATTCTTTCCTCCCCTTATTCCTCTTGTGTGTACTGTGTGTACATGGGCGAGGCAAATCTGACCTTTGACCTGGCTCACGTATTAGGTGGTGTGGGGGTTGAAGGGCGGGGGGAGACACATGAAACGATGTCTTTGAACAGCTCGGCTGAATCCCCCTCAACGCAGAACTGTACACATGGCAAGTTGGCAGCATCGGCGGTTGGACTTGGAGCAGATGTTGAGCCTATTGTGTTTCTCCGGCTGTCAGATCCTCAAAACTCGCACAGGCAAATTCCACTCCAATGAAAGTCTGGGCAAAGCTCGACCAGTGTCTCATTGGTTAAAGTCTGGGCAAAGCTCGACCAGTGTCTCATTGGTTAAAGTCTGGGCAAAGCTCGACCAGTGTCTCATTGGTTAAAGTCTGAGCAAAGCTCGACCAGTGTCTCATTGGTTAAAGTCTGGGCAAAGCTCGACCAGTGTCTCATTGGTTAAAGTCTGAGCAAAGCTCGACGAGTGTCTCATTGGTTAAAGTCTGGGCAAAGCTCGATGAGTGTCTCATTGGTTAAAGTCTGGGCAAAGCTCGACCAGTGTCTCATTGGTTAAAGTCTGGGCAAAGCTCGACCAGTGTCTCATTGGTTAAAGTCTGGGCAAAGCTCGACCAGTGTCTCATTGGTTAAAGTCTGGGCAAAGCTCGACCAGTGTCTCATTGGTTAAAGTCTGGGCAAAGCTCGACCAGTGTCTCATTGGTTAAAGTCTGGGCAAAGCTCGACCAGTGTCTCATTGGTTAAAGTCTGGGCAAAGCTTGACCAGTGTCATTGGTTAAAGTCTGGGCAAAGCTCGACGAGTGTCATTGGTTAAAGTCTGGGCAAAGCTCGATGAGTGTCATTGGTTAAAGTCTGGGCAAAGCTCGACGAGTGTCTCATTGTTTAAAGTCTGGGCAAAGCTCAACCAGTGTCTCATTGTTTAAAGTCTGGGCAAAGCTCAACCAGTGTCTCATTGGTTAAAGTCTGGGCAAAGCTCAACCAGTGTCTCATTGGTTAAAGTCTGAGCAAAGCTCGACCAGTGTCTCATTGGTTAAAGTCTGGGCAAAGCTCGACGAGTGTCTCATTGGTTAAAGTCTGGGCAAAGCTCGACCAGTGTCTCATTGGTTAAAGTCTGGGCAAAGCTCGACCAGTGTCTCATTGGTTAAAGTCTGGGCAAAGCTCGACCAGTGTCTCATTGGTTAAAGTCTGGGCAAAGCTCGATGAGTGTCTCATTGGTTAAAGTCTGGGCAAAGCTCGACCAGTGTCTCATTGGTTAAAGTCTGGGCAAAGCTCGACCAGTGTCTCATTGGTTAAAGTCTGGGCAAAGCTTGACGAGTGTCTCATTGGTTAAAGTCTGGGCGAAGCTCGACGAGTGTCTCATTGGTTAAAGTCTGGGCAAAGCTCGATGAGTGTCATTGGTTAAAGTCTGGGCAAAGCTCGACCAGTGTCTCATTGGTTAAAGTCTGGGCAAAGCTCGACCAGTGTCTCATTGGTTAAAGTCTGGGCAAAGCTCGACCAGTGTCTCATTGGTTAAAGTCTGGGCAAAGCTCGACCAGTGTCTCATTGGTTAAAGTCTGGGCAAAGCTCGACAAGTGTCTCATTGGTTAAAGTCTGGGCAAAGCTCGATCAGTGTCTCATTGGTTAAAGTCTGGGCAAAGCTCGACCAGTGTCTCATTGGTTAAAGTCTGGGCAAAGCTCGACCAGTGTCTCATTGGTTAAACTCTGGGCAAAGCTTGACAGGTGTCTCATTGGTTAAAGTCTGGGCAAAGCTCGACGAGTGTCTCATTGGTTAAAGTCTGGGCAAAGCTCGATGAGTGTCATTGGTTAAAGTCTGGCCAAAGCTCGATGAGTGTCTCATTGGTTAAAGTCTGGGCAAAGCTCGACCAGTGTCTCATTGGTTAAAGTCTGGGCAAAGCTCGACCAGTGTCTCATTGGTTAAAGTCTGGGCAAAGCTCGATGAGTGTCATTGGTTAAAGTCTGGGCAAAGCTCGACCAGTGTCATTGGTTAAAGTCTGGGCAAAGCTCGACGAGTGTCATTGGTTAAAGTCTGGGCAAAGCTCGACCAGTGTCTCATTGGTTAAAGTCTGGGCAAAGCTCGACCAGTGTCTCATTGGTTAAAGTCTGGGCAAAGCTCGACCAGTGTCTCATTGGTTAAAGTCTTGGCAAAGCTCGACCAGTGTCTCATTGGTTAAAGTCTTGGCAAAGCTCGACCAGTGTCTCATTGGTTAAAGTCTGGGCAAAGCTCGACGAGTGTCTCATTGGTTAAAGTCTGGGCAAAGCTTGACGAGTGTCTCATTGGTTAAAGTCTGGGCAAAGCTCGACGAGTGTCTCATTGAGTAAAGTCTGGGCAAAGCTCGACCAGTGTCTCATTGGTTAAAGTCTGGGCAAAGCTCGATGAGTGTCATTGGTTAAAGTCTGGGCAAAGCTCGACGAGTCTCATTGGTTAAAGTCTGGGCAAAGCTCGACCAGTGTCTCATTGGTTAAAGTGTGGGCAAAGCTCGACGAGTGTCTCATTGGTTAAAGTCTGGGCAAAGCTCGACCAGTGTCTCATTGGTTAAAGTCTGGGCAAAGCTCGACCAGTGTCTCATTGGTTAAAGTCTGGGCAAAGCTCGACGAGTGTCTCATTGGTTAAAGTCTGGGCAAAGCTCGACGAGTGTCTCATTGAGTAAAGTCTGGGCAAAGCTTGATGAGTGTCATTGGTTAAAGTCTGGGCAAAGCTCGATGAGTGTCTCATTGGTTAAAGTCTGGGCAAAGCTCGATGAGTGTCATTGGTTAAAGTCTGGGCAAAGCTCGACGAGTGTATCATTGGTTAAAGTCTGGGCAAAGCTCGATGAGTGTCTCATTGGTTAAAGTCTGGGCAAAGCTCGACCAGTGTCTCATTGGTTAAAGTCTGGGCAAAGCTCGACGAGTGTCTCATTGGTTAAAGTCTGGGCAAAGCTCGACCAGTGTCATTGGTTAAAGTCTGGGCAAAGCTTGATGAGTGTCATTGGTTAAAGTCTGGGCAAAGCTCAATGAGTGTCATTGGTTAAAGTCTGGGCAAAGCTCAACCAGTGTCTCATTGGTTAAAGTCTGGGCAAAGCTTGACGAGTGTCTCATTGGTTAAAGTCTGGGCAAAGCTCGACCAGTGTCTCATTGGTTAAAGTCTGGGCAAAGCTCGATGAGTGTCATTGAGTAAAGTCTGGGCAAAGCTCGATGAGTGTCTCATTGTTTAAAGTCTGGGCAAAGCTCGATGAGTGTCATTGAGTAAAGTCTGGGCAAAGCTCGATGAGTGTCTCATTGGTTAAAGTCTGGGCAAAGCTCGATGAGTGTCATTGAGTAAAGTCTGGGCAAAGCTCGATGAGTGTCTCATTGGTTAAAGTCTGGGCAAAGCTCGACCAGTGTCATTGGTTAAAGTCTGGGCAAAGCTCGACGAGTGTCATTGGTTAAAGTCTGGGCAAAGCTCGATGAGTGTCATTGGTTAAAGTCTGGGCAAAGCTCGACGAGTGTCTCATTGTTTAAAGTCTGGGCAAAGCTTGATGAGTGTCATTGGTTAAAGTCTGGGCAAAGCTCGACCAGTGTCTCATTGGTTAAAGTCTGGGCAAAGCTCGACCAGTGTCTCATTGGTTAAAGTGTGGGCAAAGCTCGACGAGTGTCTCATTGGTTAAAGTCTGGGCAAAGCTCGACCAGTGTCTCATTGGTTAAAGTCTGGGCAAAGCTCGACAAGTGTCTCATTGGTTAAAGTCTGGGCAAAGCTCGATCAGTGTCTCATTGGTTAAAGTCTGGGTAAAGCTCGACCAGTGTCTCATTGGTTAAAGTCTGGGCAAAGCTCGACCAGTGTCTCATTGGTTAAAGTCTGGGCAAAGCTCGACCAGTGTCTCATTGGTTAAACTCTGGGCAAAGCTCGACAGGTGTCTCATTGGTTAAAGTCTGGGCAAAGCTCGACGAGTGTCTCATTGGTTAAAGTCTGGGCAAAGCTCGATGAGTGTCATTGGTTAAAGTCTGGCCAAAGCTCGACAGGTGTCTCATTGGTTAAAGTCTGGGCAAAGCTCGATGAGTCTCATTGGTTAAAGTCTGGACGAAGTTCGACGGGTGTCTCTCATTGGTAGCTAAAGAGAAAGAGCGCCTCTTGATCTGAACGGAGGAGTGGTGCTTTGCTGCAGTGGCACAGACTCAAAGCCCAGCTGGAGAGCTGAATTAATTTCGACTTGGCGGTGATGTGGGAGCAGGAAAGATTAAGCTGCTCTTCTGTTTGCTCATTTATAGATAAGCACCATTGATTGGCGTGGCTGTAACACCTCCATTGACGAATTAGTGGAATTTGCTGGCGTTTTGCATTAACTTTCTGGCAACCTGCAGCGATGTGTGGTTTGGCGGGACGTACCGCCGCGCGGGACGTACCGCCGCGCGGGTCAAAATGAGAGCGGACTAAAACGCAAAACTGTTTTTGGGTACAATTTCCCCTCATCCAATTAGCTGCTGGCACACTCCTCCCACAGGCTCTGTGTGAACAGTCCTCACCCACTGACCCCGGAGAACTCAATGCTAATGTTGACCAGATGTACCCAGGCACTGATTCGATTTTGGCCCCCCATTTTGCTCAACATAATGTCTGCCTGCAAGCTGTCACGGTGGACGCTTCCACCAACTACCTGGAAGGCTTAGCGACGGTTTCATGTCTTGCCCGTGTGTTTACATCTTCATATGTCACAGACCGTGCATGGCGTGATACCCCGATGCCTGCGGTACTTGAACTCACTGGCATCTCTCTGTACATCAGTCCCTTTGCCCTCTTTCTCCATCGGATGGGATTTGTGTAGCTGCACTCACTTATACCTCGTGATGGAGGGATTTGAGTCAATTGCAGAGGAGTGGGGGATTTGAGTGTGTGCACCATAAAGAATGACCAGAGCCACAGTCAGCCTTCTCCTGTTCTCCTCTCTGCTTTTCCATCAGTGTTCTTCAGTGGTGCAGTGTACCAAAGCACGCCCACTTTCTCACACATCTTGTTCTCTCTCCGCCCACATACTGTAGCAGCCACAGTCACTGTTATGATGTGGATGAGCTGAGCAGAAGCAGTAGCTCATGTGACACTGTACCCAAACCATATGTTTTAACTAGACAATATACCAAACACCTCTGATATGAGCTTCCCACTTTTTTTTTTCTTTTTTTTTTTTTTATTAGTTTATTTGGCAGGGACATATACAAAAAAAAAACATTAAACCCCATAGGGGAAGAGATGCTTTGTAACAGATTTAGCCATAGGCTACTTTCCATCTGGAGTCCCTGGGCAGGTGGATACAAAGGCCATTCAGAGTAAAAAAAAAATAAAAAAAAAACACACAATAAAATACATAAGTCTAAAAAACAGGGAAAGGGCACAGGTTAGTATAAAATAGATAATAGTACAAAATTACCTTAATGACATACTGGTCAGCTTTCAGCCCCCCCCCCCCCCCCTCCCAGTATCCTAGAACACACAAGCTGTTTCTAAATTGGTTATCTAATCACCTTATCATTGTAGGCTATTGGTAAATGTCATGTCTCTGCAGATTGGGGCAGTCATACATACATGATGTCTGATACAAACATTGCTTAATGATTGATGTCAAATTGTGAGGCTTTTAGAGATGACTTGCTCCTGAATGTGGTTGCATCCAGAGACTGCTGCACGTGAGCCTGCTGCTATCTCCCCCCAGGACTATAATGTCACTATGGTAACAAGAGAACATAAATATGTATTTTTGCCCGGGCTTGGCGGAGCGTCTGTATACAAGGTCTCCATATGTTCCTTGAGAGTTG
Organism: Poromitra crassiceps; assembly: GCF_964638095.1. NCBI lineage: Eukaryota > Metazoa > Chordata > Actinopteri > Beryciformes > Melamphaidae > Poromitra > Poromitra crassiceps. Next base: position 8,826,449 of record NC_139652.1, read on the forward strand.
GCAGGAGCCCGACGACGGCGTGACTACAAGTGTCTGCACAGAAGATGAATAAGTCCAATATTTGCCTTGGGGGAATTTGATGAGATGAGTCTTCTGGTGGCTCTGCTGGTCCAACAGATGAGCTGGGCGACCCTTTGCTCACCTCCTACTTTAAACAACGCAATGTTAGGACAGAGTAGATATGTTGCAGTTGGTGTAAATCCAAACAAGAAAATCAGTGTTTAGAAAATGCACCACCCCATCATGGAAACCCCTCTACGTCTTGTGACTGAATGACCCGAGTCCATAAAGCACAGTATATATAGTGTGTCTACAAACTGTTTGAGGCATCTTCACAGAGCGAGTCGTCATTACATGCTTATTGTCCATAAGGGGGATTTATAATGATAGGCTTCGTAATAAGTGGTTCAAATTCTCTCGTGCTCATTTCTCTGTCACAAGTACTTCACTATATCCTAACATATGTCTTTTCTATTTAAAAGAGGATGGACTCTGGGGGATTTCTTTGCAGAACGAGGCGTTTTCTCCTAACATCTAGCCTTGAAGATGACTAGCACCGTACATGAGTCAGTCGTGTCTTTCAGAAGGCATCGGCACTTTCACAGTAACAAGCTTGTGGGTGTATGGAGATAGGGCCCTCAACGCTGCATAGCATGGAAGAAAATCAATATTGATAATGTTACTAATATGATACAGCCTCTCTGCCTTCTGCTTCTCTTTATCGTTCTTCTTCTTCTTCTTGGCACTTTGAGAAGGTTTGAGACGTTTGAGTGAGTCATTATTAACGAACTTGTTGGGTTGTGGCCTGAGGCAATTACCACTGCAATCATTCAGAAGTGACTTGTGTGGGCTAAAGCGATCGCTGCAGTAACTCCATCTCTCTTGTACAATATTCAACCTGTGCAGCTTTGGTTGAGTCCCAGCAGCAGCGAGGTTACTAGTGATTATACAGTGACATTCCCATAACTGAAGCCCAACAAAAGTGTGAGAGCCACTGCCATAAAGGAAAGGCTACAGGTTTGGTCCGCACAACAGTCATATTCTATCCTGTGTCCTCGAGCTAGACACTGAACACCTATGTCCTCACTCATTGTAAATTGCTGTGGATGAGAACGTCAGCGGAATGCCTCAAATCTAATTTAATCTCTTGGACATTACATGGTTAATCTCATTGAGTTAGAGTCATATAGGCCTAGAATCAAAGTAGGATCACCACGCTTTTGTTTTGACAACGTAGTCCTCTGGTAATTAATAATCATAAATTGTGGAGGAGGGTCGAGCCTATAGGATCATTTTGTTTCCGGGCCCGGGCGAGATATGCAGCAGACCTGAAGCCATCAAGTTGAGTCTTCCTTGATGTTGCAGGTGCACAACTGTTGAAAAAGTGTTGGGATAATCCTGCCTTCGTTTTGAATATACTATATAGTATATACTATACTATACTATATACAGTATAGACCACTGGTTGCCACTCTTGCTTGGGATCAGGGCCTTCAAAAAGCACAGATCCTAGTTCAGTTTATTCTCAGTGTGATGCAAAAACTGTGAAAGAGAGGCATGTCCCTTGTAGGGATGTCACGATACTAGAATGTCTACTTGGATAGCGGTACCCAGGAAAATATCGATACTCGATAGCATTTTCGATATACCACGGAGAGGGGGGAGGGGGGGATGACAACACATCAAGAGGCATAAAAAATAAACGAAGACAGATGAACAGACAGACGTCGTACGTTTCTCCATAATCTAGACCTGATGATGAACTCATTAAAATCTTTGCACTTACACAGCAGATTACCGTAAATTCCGGACTATAAGGCGCACCGGAGTATAAGCCGCAGCAGCAAAATTGCCTGTTTGTTACATATATAAGCCGCACCGGACTATAAGCCGCAGGTGTTTTAATGTTTTTTTTTTTTTTTTTTTTTTTAATTGTGTTTTAATGTTTAATTACCATATGTAAGGGTTCGTGCACAGAGGGGATTGTCGGGAAAGAGATGGCTGTTTGAGGAAACTCCCATTTATTAACATTTCAACAAAACAACATAACACAACACCACCTGTGTTTTTTTTTACAGTGCACACAGTGTCCGCGGTGTGGTGAAAAGAGGGCAAGAGAGGAAATTAAAACAGAAGTGGATTTATAGTTAGAAAGAGTGCTAAAGAAGAGAGAATTCCGTTTTTTATTTTTTTATTTTAGTTACTCACAGTACTATTGACCAGTCCAACTCAAAAGATATTCGGCAGTTTCACTTTGAGCTCTTGTTCCGCCGCTGTCCATCAATGGTTATGACGAGTCTCGCTGGGTACAGTACGCCAAAGCATTAGAAACTCTGTCCACGGTTGCCTTATTTTCTTTAGTGAGTGAGTGGATGGACTTCTGCACGTTTTCAAACTTGTTTTCAAGCTGCTCAAAACCTCTGAGCGATGTCGGACTTAATCGATAGTGTTTCACGGAGTAAAAGTTAAGCCCAAGCCGTGTATCTCCAGCCTCCAGCAGGTGAGTCATTTCCTCATTCATGGCGGTGATTGCTTCGTCTCTTTTCTTTCTGCTTACTGGTTTTCAGTCTTGTGCTTCTTCCAGCAGACATTCGCCCCACTCTTTAAAGTTATTCAGTTGGTTCTGGTCACCTTATTCATTTTAGATCAGATCGCTAAAACATATTGTTTGGTCTGGTGTAGCAGCTGTCTAGCTGAGCGCCATGTTCACCGTGATGCCGGTTGATTTCCGCCAAATGATGTCAAGTCAAGTCAAGTCAAATTTTATTTATATAGCACCTTTCATACACAAAGGCAATTCAAGGTGCTTTACAAAAAAATAATCGAAAAAACAAGCAGCAAAGCAATGCACATAAAATGTGCAGATGAAGCTGTGTAACCTGTAAAATCCATCGATTTTGGAGGTCACCGAGTGGCCGTTTGCTGAAAAAATCCATAGATAAGCCGCACCGTTATATAAGCCGCAGGGGCCAAAAAACAGGGAAAAAGCCGCGGCTTATAGTCCGGAATTTACGGTACACCTGCTCTAGTCATCAGCCTATCAGAACACTTTGAGCTTGTTGACGCAAAAGACACCCACCAATGACAGGGAGGCAGAAATCAGTAGTATGTTTTCGCATCGATACTTACCGATACCTATTGCAAATGAGTATTGTACCCGTTTGAATTTTTTTGTATTGATTTTTTCGATACCATCGATACTTTTGACAACCCTAGTCCCTTGCCTTGAGGACTCTATAGTCCTCTGGCAGATGCTCTTTCCCACAGTGCTCTCTTTCAGGCTGCTTGGCTGTCACGGCAGGCCAGGCTGCTCGGATTATATTTGCAGGCCGTGATGTGCTTAGAGCAGGCAGACGGCCCACACACAGACCTCATTTAACCTCGGGTGGGTCTAAGAGTTCCTGTACACAAACAGAAGCCAAGGCTCCATCCTTAGGTGGCAGGTCAGAGGGCATCTCATGGTATGCTCGCTCGCGTGTTGTTTTGACCCCCTTCAGTCAATCTGATACAGACGTCTCGGTCGATGCGAGGAGGGGGGGTCTGGTAGAGGTTTAGAGACGGTTAGTTTAAACCCAGATTTCTGCCCTGTAAGTGTCAGGTTGCCATTTCGAGTTGGGTGGGCGGCTTCTCAATCATCTGTGATTACCTTGTTAACATGCAGTTTTATGCAACTCTTCAAGGAACACTCCGCCCATTTTCAACCAGCTTTGTATCATTAGAACATCAGTAGTATATCAGAAAACTGTAAACGTTTTTGAAGTCTGTCATTTAATTTGACAGTTATTGAGTGACTCAAATCAACTCTCAATAACTGTCAAACTATTCATCATTCATCTAGTTTGACAGTTATTGAGAGTTGATTTGAGTTAATGAGTTATTAATTTGAGTTAGTGTGGACCAGTCATGTCACTGGTCCACACTTTAACACTCAATAACTGTCAAATTAAATGACAGACTTCAAAACCGTTTACAGTTTTCTGATATACTACTGATGTTCTAATGATACTGGTTGAAAATGGGCAGAGTGTTCCTTTTGTGTTCCTTTTGCCAACACCAAGAGTCTGGGGCCGTAACTGTAGGTTAACGTCGAAGGATGTAATGTGCCTTGCTCAGTGCGAGTGCGAGTGCGTGTCATTCGCTTCCCCAACTTAGGCTTTCTTCGCGAGCACAAGAACTCAAACCTCTGACCTTACGGGCAAAAGTTCTTTAACTTTTCGCTGCGATGTCCTATAGTATATTCAAAGTGACTGGTGTATCCAGAGAGCAGACACACAGCATTGTGCGCAGGCTTGTTGTGTGCAGAACCAAACCGCTGATCAGCAACAGAAACATGTGGCTTCAGAAGTACATGTGTTGTTGTGCCGCAGCAGTGCTCAACGTGAGGTCCGGGGAGTGGGGGGACCACCAGGGTTCTTTGAGGGTGTTCCTGTTCCAGTCCCCAACATGATGATGAAGTTTAAATGTATGTCTTGAAAAAAGGGGACTTGCTGATTGGATGAAACCTTAATGACCCATGGGGAAATTGGCTCATTGCAGCTGCAGAGAATTAGGACAGAGTAAGACGCTGAGTACTGGAGATGATAACAAATGAGTAATTGCAATAAACAATGACAAAAACCAACAGCGAATAATATAGCAAATAAATGAAGACTAAGTACAGTAAGTTGGACAACACGGATAATGTCGTGCTGATTAGGATACCAGTCACAGAGCACAGCAAATAGGCTACGATCTGAGCGACAACATTGAACGTCAAATCCAGAAACACAGAGTGATATTCCGCTCCACTGCAGCGACTGTACCCGCCATGTTTATTTGTGATAAGCGCTGATGGCGAATTTAAAACTCCAGAGAATTTTCTCATCATCACAGAACTGCCAATTCCTCAATAAGCAGGAATTATGCATGAGCAGATGTCTCGATATGAGTGGCCTGTTTTTTTTTTTTTCTGTTTTTTTCTAGCTTGTGTTAGAACTCTTTCCAGAGAGAAGGAGGCATTCTCACTTTTTGGTTGAACAAAAAGGATCCAATTGTACTGTACACTGCATGCCATAGTTTCTCTTATCCGTTGAAAATAAATTGCGTGAAGAAAGGAACGTCAAATTGTCTTCGCACCCCTCAGAGGCTACAAATACAATCGCTTTACCGCCCAAGATCGGCTCTCACAATCTTTACTTGTAGTTTGTCCTAAATATCATTAACACCTAATATGATTTGATAATATTAATAATATTAACGTTGGGGCATGGTGGTGCCTCACACTCTCACCTCACAGCAAGAAGGCCCTGCAGGTTCAATTCTCACCTGGGACGCTGTTGGCACTGGGGGGGGGGGGTGTGTGTCTCCTCCCCATGCCTTCGGTGCCTTATAGTGCCCAGTTGGGCTATCTGGTGAAAAGGGCCTTTCTGTGTGGAGTTTGCATGTTCTCCCCGTGCTCCCCCGGGCTTTCCTCCATATAACATCAACGTGGACGCCCACTAAAAAAACATGCAGAAGCATCGTCGTCTGACCAGCGGCGGTTGGAAGAAGTCGGTCCCCGCCGGGGCGTGTCGCTGCAGCTGCCCACCGCTCCTCGCCAGCCCGTGGAGGAGCACGAGGAGCCAGGATGGGAAAAATGCAGAGTACAAATTCCATTGTGTGTGTGTGTGTGTGTGTGTGTGTGTGTGTGTGTGTGTGTGTTGTCCATCCTGTACCTTAACCTTTGAGTGATCTCACTCCACGTTATCATAAGAGACGCGCTTTGAGCACTTAGAAAAGCGTACAGTAAATGTAATCTATTATTATTTTCACTTTACAAATGAATGTCTAAATTAGATTTAGGGAAAGCAACACGCTTTGTTAAACATAATGATACATTGTGTGTTCAATCGCACGCTCTGATCGGTAGAATCAAAGGGATGTGTGGCCGAACGGGTAACGTAGTTTTACTACGTAGCCACTGGAAAAGCTGCAGGCATGCTGGGAAATGTTTCCAGTGTTGCAGGGCTGCTGATTCATCTGAGATGTGTTAGGAGAGGCCTGAGGTTTCCACGGCCACATCTGGACTCAGCTTGGTGGCTAAGTAGCATGGCGAGCTGGAGGCTTTCATCAAAATGTCCTTCGCTAACCCCTAATATAGACAAAACAGCAGCAGTGAAATCACGTGTGTGTGGAGCTCAAAGCACTGCAATCATTGAGCTTCTCAAGAATACTCGCTATTAGATCTGGAAAGGCATAGGCATGGAGAGAGCAATCTGTCATCAAATAAGCATTTGTGTTTGTTCTCCCAGCAACTCTCTTCAAACTTTTTGAAAGTTATATAAGCCACAGTAGTTTTAATTTGTGACAATACAATTTCAAACACCTCTTTGAAATGAATGTGTTGCACGTTCAAATTCGGATTCGTTAAGTTTAGACACGCGCACACACACGCACGCGCGCACGCGCACACACACAGCATTATACCTCAGAGATTTAGTCTTTTTGTTTTTTGTACAAACGTAGCCAGTCCAGCGCAGTAGCTAGCACATAATGACTCATAGTGTTAAATATAGAAGAATCGAGTGCTAGTGTGGGGATCCCTCCCTCCAGCCCAGAAGGTGCCTGACTCCCTCCAGCCCAGAAGGTGCCTGACTCCCTCCAGCCCAGAAGGTGCCTGACTCCCTCCAGCCCAGCAGAGGGCGCCTGACTCAGAGACACACGGCCACAGTGGTTCATCATGAGACAGCGGACTCCAAACTAATAGCTTTGTACTTTCAATTAGCTCCCGACCGTAAAACCTCATTAGCCTTTGATCCAACAGCTACGGCTTTAGATGCACTCATGCAGTGCCCGTCCGCCCGACTGCTGCACAGAGCGCTGTTCATGCAGTGCCCGTCCGTCCGACTGCTGCACAGAGCGATGTTCATGCAGTGCCCGTTCACCCGACTGCTGCACAGAGCGCTGTTCATGCAGTGCCCGTTCACCCGACTGCTGCACAGAGCGCTGTTCATGCAGTGCCCGTCCGTCCGACTGCTGCACAGAGCGATGTTCATGCAGTGCCCGTTCACCCGACTGCTGCACAGAGCGATGTTCATGCAGTGCCCGTCCGTCCGACTGCTGCACAGAGCGCTGTTCATGCAGTGCCCGTTCGCCCGACCGCTGCACAGAGCGCTGTTCGCTTCCTTACTAAAAGTTTATTCATCAATATTGAACGTGTCCAATGTGACACTGCACGTCCTCAGGTCCCCAGCAAGGACCAAGTGTAAAGTAGATCGGGCGAAAGGTTCTCGTGATAAGCAAAGGACACACACATAGAGATTCCTCGCTTCATACAGTAGTACGATGAGATATATTCAATATTATAATTTCTCCAGGGATAATTGATGAGGGAAGTTATAAAGTCTTCCTGCTCTCTCTGAATGTCATTAAGGACTGCTCATATGCAAAGTTACGACACGCTGTCTAAGTTTGAAGATCCTGGCAAACACCTGACCCCCCCCCCCCAAACGAAAGTGCTTCCTCGCTGACATAAATATGAACACCCTCTTGTTTCATCCGCGTCGCTCGCTCGTCTCGTACTCCATCATCGCTCCAACATGTCAGCGGGAAGCTGCTGCCGTTAGGAGGGCCACTTCTCACAGCGCGCTGACACGCGGGCGGATCAGCGCCAGCTCCCATCCTGTCCCAAATCTTCATCAGCACCGCCGAGGGGCCGCCAAGTGTTCTGAGTCATTTGACGCCAGACGGGCCTCATCAGAGGGGCTGGGTTCAGACGGTATCAAGGGGGCTGTGTGGATAGCACCACCAGGCCTGCGAGCTGGCAGATGACAGTCTGGAATAGATTGCAGCAGATAAATATAACCAAGACGACAGAACCAACAAAAGAGCACATTGCTTCACATGGGGTTGACGAAAGAGGAGGCAGGAGGGAGGAGGAGAGGGTTGACTTGGGGCTCTCGGGTGTGTGTGTGCGTGCGTGTGCGTGTGCGTGTGCGTGTGTGTGTGTGTGTGGGTGTGTGTGTGTGTGTGTCAGGGCGTGTATATGGGCTGTGGTTCACACAGATCCCAGTGTTAGGGGCCAGAGCCATGTCGTCATGGCTCTGGTTATGCAGGCTTAAAATAGGCAGAGAGAGGAAATGGTGTGTACCGTGAAGTTCAGTTTGACTCACTTACGGCCTCCTCCAGCAGCACGGAGCAGTGAGCGGCCGCACCGTCGAGCTGCAGCGGTAGATTCCCTGTGGTCGCGGGGTCGCAGGTTCGAGCCCCCGCGTGTTACCTCGCTCCGGCTTGGTCAGACGTCCCATACAGGCACAATTGGCTGTGTCTGCGGGTGGGAAGCCGGTTATGTGTCCTGGTTGCTGCACTAGTGCCTCCTCTGGTCAGTCGGGGGGCACCTGTTCAGGGGGGAGGGGAACCGGGGGGAATAGCATGATCCTCCCACGCACTCTGTCCTGCCAGTGAAACTCCTCGCTGTCAGGTGAAAAGAAGCGGCTGTATCGGAGGAAGCATGTGCTATACTACTCTACAACTCCTCAGCCATTTTCTGTTCTTCGTCACGTGAAAAGGTTAGAAAACGCTTAAGTAAACCGACTTTGGATCGGGTTAAGTAAAGGCAAATAAAACTTTGGATAAGGCTCGACAACAAGTTGAAGGCAAATGTATACATCCATCCATCCACCACCACAGCAAGGCCAATTTCCTCATTCACTCGTTCAATGTCACATTTGTGCCCGTTTCTCACGCGCCGCGTCTCACATGATCCTTTGCTGGAATTGAGATTATATATTTCAGGCACAGGGCGCATATTTGCATTTGATGATTTCATATTTTGCGAGACGGAGCTAAAAAATGATTACATGCTTGATAAGGAAAACAGGAAAAGCAATAATTTTTTAATGAACTGGCACTCTCTCTGGTGGAGGAAAACAAAAGATTATAGAGAAAGTGTGACAACCTTGAAGCGACTGACAAAAGCAGCTGAACTCTGCAAAGTAAACAAATAAACGTGCCAAACCACAAAAGATGCAGATGACAGGAGAGATCAGTGTGCGCTAAGAAGAGCCCATATTTTTGTGGCCAACTATGCAGTTTGATTTCTCCATATGATGCCAGGGAATGGGGAATGTGAGCTTATGGACGAGGGGGGAAACTGACCACGTATGACCCCGGAGCATCCAGGCACTCTGCTGCCAAAGATGCTACAGTAACTAGCATTCCACAGCTTCTCTTCCGGGACAAACCGCGGAAAAGACAGTCAGGATATTTTTAAACGTTGTTGTTGTTGTTGTTGTACTGTAGCATTTGGTGCAAAGTTGGGCTGGTTCGCAGTGCTCTCAGCATGCTTTTATTTCGCTCGTATAGTGACACCTCCTTGGTCCCCCAAAGGAGAAATTCACAGTCTTGGGTCCTCTGGTTGAAGCGCATTCTTCAGCTGCCCAACATATCTGAACATGTCACTTGTCCACTGGCTTGATGTAATGTAATGTGCTTAATGTCATATACTGAAAACAAATTCCATTGGTCATTAAAGTACATGTATCTAATCTAATCTAATCTCACTTGCCAGACTCTCTCCCTACAATGGGGGAGAGTCTGGCTGCTAATACCTCCACTCTGGTATAGCGCGGGGGTTAGGATTACCTTTACAACCATCCACCAAAAGTACCAAGCAGGCCTGCTTGATTGCACAATCCACATTCAATCGTTTTCAGCATGTAGCACCAAGCTAGCATTGTTGATGTTTCACAGCGGTGCGGGCAGCATTTGAGATCGACAGATTCGTCACGCACAGCGGCAGAGGCATTTGAGAGAGACAGATTCAACACGGGAGGGAGCGGAAAGGAAATCCATAAATGGTCGCAGCCGGTCAGTCAGAGCGGGTCGGAGCCAATGGCAGAGCTTGCAGGGAAAGGGATTTTCTTCCGTTGGCGACTGAAATGGTCGGCACCAATAGCAGAGCTTAGACCAGCCATCAGCCAGTTTCCATGCAGCCAGACAGGGAGGGAAGTCTGACAAGTGGGACTAAATCTAATCTAATCTACAGATCTGGCACTATTCCCCCCCCCCCCCCCCCCCCTTTTTTTTTGCTTTGCCTCTGAGGTGCATGTGTGGTACGGCTGCGGGAGCACATGCACCTCAGAGGCAAAGCAAAGACATTTAGTGTCAGATCTGTAATCGAATCTAATCCGATGACGTAATTAATTCCTTATGACGATGATCTAAGGTTACATTACAAGGTAAAAGTTGCCTTGGCAGAGCAATCTAAGGTTACATTACATGGTAAAAGTTGCCTTGGCAGAGCAGCAGGCTTCAATTGATCCTTTTGAAAGATACCAACACGACCTGTTCACATATTGCAGTGAGTCTAATAGCAATGCGGGCCAATCCTCGGCTAAGTAACCTCCAGAGAAAAGCTAATTTGTGTGAGCGAGCAATTCACTAGCCATAACCACGGGATGGCAATTATAGCTGAAGGCCAGCCTGAGGGGGGAATGGAGCTTGCTTTTTATGACTCCCTGACTCCCCAATTCCAATCAATTTATTAGGAAAATAATCAAGCCCCACTGTTTCCTCTCGCCCTCCCCGCTACACAAATAATCAAGTCATAAGAAAGAGTGTTTGTTTAACGACAACGCTGCTTAGTCAAAGTTGGCTGGGAGGAAGTGTGGTCTAGTCTGTTGCATTTAGTGTTCTATTGAAACCCCATCAACACTGGAAATATTAGGACCACCTGCTTTTACCAGGTCATCAGATGAATCCAGGTCTATGATCCACTATTCATTTCACCTATTGAATCCACATCAGTCAAGAAGGACAGATATAGATGAAAAGGAGACATTAGAGCCATTAGACAATAATACGCCTATTTCACATCCCACCTCAAACAGCCATTTTGTGTCTAAAAGGCAGGAAGCCTACATGTACCTACCCAGACACACAGATTCTGATCTCCAAATCAATTTGACTTTCTCTAAACCAGGGGTTTTCAAAGTCTGAGACTGTAGGCCTCCCGCCAGATGAAGCTTGGATAAAGGCCCCCCCCCTCACTCAATTCCTGGATGCCTTTTGGATCGTTATTGTGTTATTTTATCCCATAGACACTCAACAATTGAGCCAAGGTAGCCTGATATTGCTGTTTGACACACTTCAGACGACACCAAATACATAGAAAAGTGTCTGTCTGCTGGCATGAATTAGTTTCTACCTCTGGGAAGGTGGGGAAATCAGTAAAATTCCCCCAAACGACTGTATCTCTGAAGTAGCTTTAACCAACTCACATACATTTATGCTATTCTATGAGATCTCCTTTTGATACCTAATTTTGCTGAAGTAATTTTTCACCTCCATTCACTGAGCCTCCCCTGAAACTGCTTGGGGAACACTGCTGTTCCCGCCGCCCGCCCCGCCCCGGGGAAGGCCCCGCCTCCCACTTTGAAAACCTCTGATCTATAAATGAATGTTTTTTTCTTCTTCAACAGGACACTATCACATGTTCAACCAGATAATGCATCACTTTCTTCAGGGTCTGGTGGGTTTCAGAGAATTTTATAGTTCAGAGAAAAATATGAAAACTGGTGAGTTCTGGAAAAGAACCCCAAGACGTTTTCTTATCCATGGAGAAGTAAAGATTCCCTTTCAGCAGTACGTCTGACAATACTGTTTATTTTGCTGGGAGACACAGCAGCACTAACTTAACTCAACAGCTGCTGCACAGTCCAACATGCCGTTTTGCGAGCACAAATATGTTCCTGGCAACTCCACGTGGAATTCACTGGAGTTCTGGATCTCACCTCCAGACACACTTGAACATGTGTATCAAGGTAAAGAAGTTTTACTTGTAATCTTCTTGAGGTGATGGAATTTGCCCGGCAGAGGACAGGAAAATGTCTGGCTGCAATCTCCCCCTCCAGAAACCTGTGAAGACCACTGGGAGTTTGATAGCATGCTTTCAAGCATCCAGTGGTGAACACAGCTTTATACAATGGACAGTTTTAGCATCAGTATCAGTATTGACCGATTCCCATGGGTCAATACATTCCCATAAAGCACAGCTGCACCTATCATCATAAAGAATACCTGTTAATGCTTTACTTAATACAATGGCGCGGGTCATGACAGGTGTTATGTCATGTTCATGACAGGTGTCATGTCATGTTCATGACAGGTGTCATGTCATGGTAATGACAGTGTCATGTCAGTCGTCATACTGCACTCTAAAGAAAAGTGTTAACGGAAAGGGTAACCAAATGCCCTCTCAGAAACACGATAAAAAAAAAACACACGATTTCAGACGGAAGCCCGTCTTTATTGTCACACAAACACACTACAACACATGCATGCGGCCACAACACACACTCATGCTGACGGTGGCCGGTGAAATATGTCCTCTGCATTTGACCCATCCAGGCTTGTCCTTTTCTCCGGGGGGCAGGCCAGGAGCAGTGGTCGCTTTTTCTTTCCAGTGCCCGGGGACCATCATTGGACCATCATTGGACCAACTTCAGATGTTGTCGTCACTGGTCGGATGACGATCTTCTGCATGTTTTTAGTGGGGGGTTATGTACGGAGGAACCCCCTGGGGGGTACGGGGAGAACATGCAAACTCCACACAGAAAGGCCCTTTCGACGAGATAACCCACCTGGGCAGTAGGCACTGAAGATATGGAAACGTAGACGGACAAGGGAACGAAAGGACGAACGAACACGAAACAGCAGTGGGCAGGTTTCAGTGTACAGTACCCACGGAACATCTTCAGTTCTAGCTCACTCGACAATAGCTTTGTACCAGTGTGACACTTTAGCTTTAGCTCACTCGACAATAGCTTTGTACCAGTGTGACACTTTAGTTTTAGCGCACTCGACAATACCTTTGTACCAGTGTGGCACTTTAGCTTTAGCGCACTCGACAATACCTTTGTACCAGTGTGGCACTTTAGCTTTAGCTCACTCGACAATACCTTTGTACCAGTGTGGCACTTTAGCTTTAGCTCACTCGACAATATCTTTGTACCAGTGTGGCACTTTAGCTTAGCTCACTCGACAATACCTTTGTACCAGTGTGGCACTTTAGCTTAGCTCACTCGACAATACCTTTGTACCAGTGTGGCACTTTAGCTTTAGCTCACTTGGTAGGGCAGCAGACTGGCATGCAGTTCTAATCCCAGAGTTGGCAAATTGTTCAGAGTTTACATTGTGTTTAGGACTACATTATGCTATTTAACATCATCAGTATAAAAATAATATTTTCCACCAAGTTAGTGAGGAAAAAGTTCCACACTAAATTCATATTTTAGTTGATAGCATTGATTGATGTTGCACACAGTCAAGAATAGGCCTGAATAACAGATCACCGATTGGACGTATTCATCAACATCCTCCATAGTGACTGCACAATCTACAAGTATAGGCCGACTTATAGTATATAAGATATATATATATATAAGTATATAAGTATATAAGATATATACTACTATATATCTTGTGCGCTACGCGTTCTCGATTCCTAGGCTCGCTAGCTCGGCTGCTATGTGGCCTCGCCCGCCCTGCAGCTCGCCGAGTGATAGATAGATAGATGGATGGATGGATCACTTGTCCCAACGGCCCCAATAAGGAAACCTGCACCAATCTGGTCGCAGCGCATCACATATTACAGGCTTGCATTGCCGTTACTGCACCCTTACCTTCTGTCTTCTGGGGAACCATCAGGCTCTTACATAAATACTGCCTCTTTGAACATTCCTTTTTGGGCCTCCTTTCGCACAGCCTCCTCTTCTCCATCCAAAATTGTCTTTCCACTGTTCTTACTAGGGAAACATACTGTACTAACCTCCAGCCAGCAATGTAGAGGACACTGTTCTGGAGCGTGGCGTTTACTGTACTCTCAGGAAAGCCACAGATAAGTGAAATCCCGTCCAGCTTCTAATGGAAACGTGCTTTCTATTCCCGGTGGTCTCTGGAAATTCAAGATAGTACAGTACTGCCAGGGAATGTTTGACCATCTGCCTCTGTGTGTGCTCTGGGTAGCATTCCTCAGCCAATCACTGGGCTGAGTGGATTGAGTTGAGGAGCTGATACAGGGAACTAGCTTCACTGGGCTGAGTGGATTGAGTTGGGGAGGTGATACAGGGAACTAGCTTCACTGGGCTGAGTGGATTGAGTTGGGGAGGTGATACAGGGAACTAGCTTCACTGGGCTGAGTGGATTGAGTTGGGGAGCTGATACAGGGAACTAGCTTCACTGGGCTGAGTGGGTTGAGTTGGGGAGGTGATACAGGGAACTAGCGTCACTGGGCTGAGTGGGTTGAGTTGGGGAGGTGATACAGGGAACTAGCTTCACTGGACTGAATGGGTTGAGTTGGGGAGGTGATACAGGGAACTAGCTTCACTGGGCTGAGTGGATTGAGTTGAGGAGCTGATACAGGGAACTAGCTTCACTGGGCTGAGTGGGTTGAGTTGGGGAGCTGATACAGGGAACTAGCTTCACTGGACTGAGTGGATTGAGTTGGGGAGCTGATACAGGAAACTAGCTTCACTGGGCTGAGTGGATTGAGTTGGGGAGCTGATACAGGAAACTAGCTTCACTGGGCTGAGTGGATTGAGTTGGGGAGCTGATACAGGGAACTAGCGTCACTGGACTGAGTGGATTGAGTTGGGGAGCTGATACAGGGAACTAGCTTCACTGGACTGAGTGGATTGAGTTGGGGAGGTGATACAGGGAACTAGCGTCACTGGGCTGAGTGGGTTGAGTTGGGGAGGTGATACAGGGAACTAGCTTCACTGGGCTGAGTGGATTGAGTTGGGGAGGTGATACAGGGAACTAGCGTCACTGGGCTGAGTGGGTTGAGTTGGGGAGCTGATACAGGGAACTAGCTTCACTGGACTGAGTGGATTGAGTTGGGGAGCTGATACAGGGAACTAGCTTCCCTGGACTGAATGGATTGAGTTGGGGAGGTGATACAGGGAACTAGCTTCACTGGGCTGAGTGGGTTGAGTTGGGGAGCTGATACAGGGAACTAGCTTCACTGGGCTGAGTGGGTTGAGTTGGGGAGCTGATACAGGGAACTAGCTTCACAAATATGTCAGATTTAGCTAAAAGCTCATTTGCATCCGTAGTCCTCAAGACATAAAAACATACAAGATAAAAGACAACATCAAAACAGAAAACAGTAGAAAAAATGCCAATAGAAACAACAACAATGTGGCCAAATGGACATAATAATAGTGCGTTAAAAACAAAAGTGCACGGCATAAAAGTGCGAAATTACAAAAGAATAAAGTGCAAGGGTAGAGACATACAAACTAGTTATGGGTTGGTTATGGTTGCAGTGTTTATTTATTTTGAGCAATTCCTTGAGGTTTATTTTGAAGGTTGGATATGTGGGGCATTCCCGTATTGCAACTGGGATACTGTTCCAGATTTTCCCACCAGTGATAGATAGGACATTGGGTGGGCACTACATCTATACATCATAGAAACCCATTTGACTTTCAGCCAGCCCCTTACATTGTTTGAACACACTGTGACCCCTTGACATTTAAAAAGCATGTGGTTTGGGTCTGATATGGTAGCTTATGGGAAATGCTGCTCAGATGTATGATTCATTCACAGTCAGATCAGGATAATGGTCCTACCTTGACCAGAGGAGACCTGCTCAGCTCTGCTTTAGACACAAGCCATAAACTGTTGATGGTGGTCTCCATCTGAACCCTGTCTTGACTCCTGAATCACATCCCTTAAGAGTGAAGTCATTTGGGAACAAACTTAGTGGTCTGTCGGTGTGGAGAGAGAGGGGGGGGAGGAGTGGATAATGTATAACTGTTGTGTTCTAACAAAAATAAAATGCCATGGATTTATGAATGAGACTTTAACTGTGACCAGGTGTCCCGTGTTACAGAGATATTTCCTTCCCTGCGATTCTTAAGCTCTGAAGTTATATTGTTTAGCAGCTCCGAGAAACTGGGCTCCTGGGTGTTGTGTTAAATATCGGCAATGGACTCGCCATCATCGTTAAAAATAAGAAGAAACAGCGAGACTTACGTGCTGCAGTAAGATTTCATGTGGGCATATTGTAGATTTTGGTCAAGAACACTGAAGACATGAAACGTGCGTTGTGTCTGGAGGATGGTGCGGTTGCAGTCTGGACTAGAACTTGACATTTGTAGCCAAATTCAACAGGAGCGACCCTGTGCTCCACCCTGCCTCGCCTTCCTCTGCCTCGCCGTCCTGTGCTCCACCCTGCCTCGCCCTCCTCTGCCTCGCCGTCCTGTGCTCCACCCTACCTCGCCCTCCTCTGCCTCGCCGTCCTGTGCTCCACCCTACCTCGCCCTCCTGTGCCACCTCTCCTTTTTCTTCTCCTCACATGCTTCTTACTGTTTCAGTCAGACAACCTTTTCTCACAGGCAGCAGTTGAGTTAACCCTCACTGTGCGGAGCCAAAGAACCACGGTTTGCACCTGGCGAACAAAATGTTTAAAATATGAATGTAATTGTATTTTACCTTTCATTCCTTACCATGGCATTTATGATCTAGCTATAGGCTAGTTTGAACCAGGCATCAGGGGCCGGTTTGCAAATTGCTAACCTACGTTTACCAACTGGCCGTGATGATAACTGCATGGGCTAATCTCACTAGCAAAATGCTAACGTTAACTGCCTGGCACAGCAGCAGGGCTAGGTTAGCATGACATAGCTGGTTTGGTTCAGTCAGTAAACAACCAATGCAGGTGGACCATTTCCAAACAAACGACATTATATAATGTTACATTTGATATAAAAAGTATAATCTTGCATTAGAGACTTACCGTTCTGTCCAAGTCACTGCCAAGAGAAAATTGGTTCAACTGCAGGTGGAAAATGCACAACAGTGGCATGTATCAAATGTATTTCAGGTAGGAATACATTTTAGAGACAGAAATCTTTGCATGGCTTCTAATGCCTTTTCATGCAATGTATTCTGAAGATCCCATAGGTACATTCCAAATGTACAGTATGTACAGTATTTGAAATGTATTGTGGCATATATATATATATATATATATATATATATATATATATATTTTTTTTTTTTTTCCTTTCCCCATCGGCAGGAGTCTGGCCGCCGTTCAACAGGACATGGGAGTACACCAATAAGTACACCCCAGTACGCAGAGTAGGACGCAGCGTGGCAGCAGGTAGGCCCAAGCCTGTATTAGCCTATGCTGGATCAGCCTTCTGCTAACCCTATCTCATTCATTCATTCAAATATTCATGGCTGGTTGGTTTAGGATGGTTAAATAAAAGCCCAAGACAACGAGATAGCCAAAATAGTTATAGTGATGGACCAGAAGTACATCTAAGCTAAATGCGCCGTGACAGTATGGTGTGTAACCGAAATCTATGACCAGTTAAATGTGTGAGCGCAGCTAGAGGATTGTTGCTGGCTTAGTAGTAGTGGTCACATCTTCTGATGGTACTGTAACTGTCAGAAATGGTGAAATAATTGATTCTTTCCCCCATAAAAGCAATGCGGATGCGGTCACACATTCCGGTGGTCATTTCAGTGCAACTGCGCATGCGTGGCATGGGCTGCACATCATGGAAGTAAACCAGGAAGAAAAAACTTTTTTTTTCACATGTATGCGCTGGGTGAGCAGCTTACAGTATGTTCAAAATAATGAATGGGTGGCCATTTTCTATGAATCCTCCAGTTATATAACCTCCTTGGTTTGAACTAGCTACAGTAATAGATGACTCAGTATGGCTTTAACTTAGTAGCAAGTGCCAGCAGCAGAGTAGCCTACGAGACTGCATAATATTAGCTAATTTCTTTGTGACCACTTGCCTTTTTAAATCCGTTTCAGTCAAACATTGCTAACCCAGAAAAGAAAATCTCAGCTACATTTATCATACTACATTGGAGTTGTCAATTAAATGTCCAGTCAAACCTCATTATCCAAATATCAAAAATAAAACGATGCAAGTGGGCAATATCGGTCTGTTTCAATTTTTGTCCCACTGATGATGACGGCCGAGCGCGGCCGATACCCTAGTGTTTTATAGTTTCCATAACTACTAACATTGTATTGGTGCCTCGTACACAGTGGAGATCAACAGTAAATACATGGGAGAGGATGATGCATCTGAGTTTGTGAAGCAGTGATTTTGATGTGCCAGACACTCTACAATAAACAGACTCTCAGATATAGGCTTGTGTGGGTCAGGGGCTTGACTGAGATATCCAGACAGCCTTGGAATCCACACAGCTAAACATCCTCATGTTAATGCATCCTTCACGCATGCCATACTTTGGATACAGTAATACTTACTGTGCGCTGTTCTGGATGCGTTTATTCTCATGGGCCTGTTTTCTTGGTGAGTCAAGCACATCTGTAGAACATGTGAGTGCCAGCTGGATGGTACAGTATGTATGCATGCCTTTGGCAGCATCGTTGAGGATCAGTACGTTTCAGAACAGCATTCATTAGTAGTCAGCGATATGGTGCTGCTTCATTTGGCCCGTGGAATTTCAGTTCTTCAACCTCATTTGGAATTCTAATAAACAACTATCAATATGTTCAGAACCAAAAGGCCAGAACTCATTTATATCCAACCCGCATGACTGCTGTTATGACTTCCAAAGAGCTTCAACATCAACATTGTGAACACATGGTCATATCCAGAAGACGTCTTAAACACAGTGCGAATGTTGTGACGGAGGCAGTGAATGGCTCAACTTGACTGTGAATTATGTACTGGAAATAGAGCGTGCTCCTTATGAGTCTACCGTGCCTCATCCTCTTCCTCCTTCCCCTCCTCCTCTTCATCGCTCATTTCTGCCGATGTCATAAATGTGAGTCGACGGCTTTACCAAAGTCGCCAATTTGACTTATTTTCAAAGGGATCTATCTCCGTGTTGTATGAGTCGAGGGTCTTTGGTGATGCTGCTGTGCAGGTCTCCACGTCCACCGGGGGGAACCTCTCTTTACAGCGGCCACAGGCTTCTTTGACTTTATTGCCTTGTTGCGCTGAGACTAGCATATCGTAAATGCTCCGAGCGCCGAAAAAGCTCAGAGTTGAAAGCGGTTGATCTTTCAGTAACTCTCCTCTTGATCTAATTCAGATGGGTTTTCATTCGTCACGTAGGCTATAGCAACAGCCATGAAACGGCACCACGTCCCACGAGCGACTGTTCCGCGGCTCGAAAAGAGGCGCACCGTAGGCTACACAAACATGACAGAGCACGCCTCCTTTGGAGTTTTCCCGTCAGACCGAATCGGCGCTCACTCGCAAGTTTGTGTGGGGCTCATTTTAATGACAGCTTTTCAGCGAACAACATGACCGTCGCAGTTTAACGCTGCCACATGACATGTCTGAAGCCGTTACAGATAAAGCACCTTATTATTAAGGTCTCTTGTTGAAGTTGTGCTGTCACAGTGAAAGTGACGCGTCTGGAAACAAGACCAACGCCCTGACGCTGTGTAGAGGCCTTCTGAAGAAACAGAAAGCTCCAGAAAGAACTCCCGCTCCTTTTCTCCCCCCAAAAAAATATATCTTTTAAGCGTTGAGCAGAAAACACCCCTCCTCCCGGTGGGTACATGGCGTGCTCTCTCTTTGACTCTTTCTTTCCATGTGTCCTTTTCTCTGCTGTACTTAGTCAAGTGTCGGTCTGGCCTGGCCACACTTTGGACGACACAAAGACTCCTTTTAGAAGAATAACGTTTTGTGCCATTTGTTTGGTTTTCCCCCCCCCTCCCTCTTTTTTTTTGGGGGGGGGGGGTGGTTTCCTCAACAGCCTGGGTTAGATGGCCCCTCCCTAATGCATTGGGGTCGCCTTGTAAATGTTTCAAAAAGAGCCTCCTTCTCCTGCATCCAAAACCACCTCAAAGCTCGCCACGGTATAGAGTTAGAGGAGGTGCAGTCGAGCCAAACTTAGCAAACACATTCCATGTCATCAACGTCGTAACACACTGTGCTGCAAGGTGGTGTGTGTGTCTACGTACAGTGTGTGTGTCTGTGTCTGTGTGTGTGTGTGTGTGTGTGTGTGTGTGTTTGTGCACGTGTCTGTTATTCAGTTTTCCAAATTCCCTTCAATTCTGTTCGTATGTGCACAGCCACGCCCCATAGAGCTGCAGCATCACTTATTGTCACTCTTATGGAGTACCTCGGGGATGGTGTATTTTTGTAGGCGGAAGGCGGAAGTCCCAGCAGACATGTTGGGTCTTACGGGGGGAAAGTGAATGGGATTTTCGAACGAGGATTTCACTTAAATGCATAAAATAAGGCCTGTGGTTAACAAAAGTTTATGGGAGTGGTAATCTGTGTTCAGCAGGAGAATCTTCTTGAACGTGCATCACTTGTATGCCTTTAGTACAGCCGCTGAGCAACACATTCACAGGGAGACGCGGTACAGGCGCTGAGCAGCATCCAACAGCAATTGAGACTTAAGTGTGTTGTTCAAGGGCACTCGCGTAGCATATTGACGCTTTGTCCCGTCCCTTGTGCGTCGCTTGTTACTAACATGGTACCCTTGAGCGACCCATGAAACGACTTGGGCTTTCCGACTAAACGCAATGTAAACCCATGGAAGTCATCTTTGACGCTCATGGCAACTGCTCCCCCATTAGGGTCTGGGGGGAGGAGCTAACCTCTCCCAGCCCCCACGCCTAAACCTAACCTCCCCCAGACCCTAACCCTAAACCTAACCTCTCCCACCCCCCATGCCTAAACCTAACCTCCCCCAGACCCTAACCCTAAACCTAACCTCTCCCACCCCCCACGCCTAAACCTAACCTCCCCCCAGACCCTAATGGGGGAGCAGTTGACTAATGGGGGAGCAGTTGCCATGAGCGTCAAAGATGACTTCCATGGGTTTATATTGGAGTTTAGTCGGAAAGTCGTTTCATGTGTCGCTCAAGGGTACCATGTTAGTAACAAGCGACGCACAAGGGACGGGACAAAGCGTCAATATGCTACGCGCTCGGAGTGAGAACGTGTTGCAACATAGCATAGCTATTGGAGCTTTTTGTGGGAGGAGGAGACAGCTCACTCACAAGCTTGTCTGCTGATTCAAAGCCAGGACTCTCCAGTCATAAGCCCTCACCTTTATGCTAGAAATTGTATTTGCCTTAGCATAAACAGTAGGCTCGAAGTCCTCTCTCTGCATCCTGGGTGTGTGTGTGTGTCAGGTTTTGTCTGAGCGGGTTGTGGCTCATTGGGCTGATTCTGGGCGAGCAGGGAGTGGTGCTGCTGCTTCTTCATGTTGTGTGGCCATCGCAGGCATGAAGACAGATGGACGAGCGGTTGAGTCATAAACACATTTTCAAGCTCCTCACTTGTGTTGCTGCCAATGCATTTGTGATGCGTTTGTTCTTTCCTTTTTATCCATATTTTCCTTTGCTACTCTGTAAAAACAAAACTGGCGTGACAAATCCGTGTGACGAAAAGGTGCGGAATAAATCTGAAAAGATTTGCATGTTGATTTCATTACAATCATCGCAATCATATCTGGTAGGGAAAAAAGTGAGCAATTACAGTATATTATCTGTTTCTCTAGCCTACATCAAAGCATACCATAACTGACCGTTCAGTTCAACTGTGCATACCCTGCCAAAAGCCCAGAAGAACAATAGTACCGTATCTCGTATATCAAATAATGATGAGACAAAGAGCAGTGCAGTTGACTTTCAAGATATAAAATGTAGCATTACTCTGCAAAAAAAGACGATTACTTGTATCCCGTGTCGAGAAAGTTTTATAAATTGGCGTACATTTAGCCAAACGCATAAAATATGTGTTCATATTTTCACCATCTGCTGATTCTTTATCGGTCCAATCTTTCAAACAAATCCACCACACCTTGTGTGTCATCTAGCCAGACTGAATGATCATGTTACAGCCTTGCCAATAAGAGTAGCTTCAGTTTCACTCTCGTCTCTTATTAAACCATCCAACTTGCTTTACAGCTTAAAACGACCGCACATTATTCAAACCAATGTCAAGATTGCCGAACTACAATTTTTTTTTAATTATATGGGTGCAGTGAGTGATGAGTTGACAGATTTGTGAATTGACCCCATGAATGCACAGCATATATTGTGAATGTATGCAGCGTTGATGTATATTGCAAATGATAACACAAGATGTATATGATGCTGTGTTCAGCACCACACCCTGCCTGAGTCAAACTCGACAAAACTAAACGCACCCTTTCCAAAACGCTCTGCTGACCTATGACTAAAAACCCAGACTGTCATGTATTTGTCTGAGACACAGCGAACACTCAGCCAAACTGTGTAGCAAACGACACACAGTGTCATCATTATTATTCTTAAGCAGAACTTGAATATGAAACAGCGCTAAAGGTGAGCTGCTCAGATTCAGAAAAATGTCGCTCCTCATTTGTACCAAATTGATTTAGAACAGGGCACCACAAAGCAGCCAATGACCTCTGGTAACCCCCTCACTGGAGAGGGGAGGATTTCTGCTGTTGTCACAAATAACTATAATATTTGAAGTGAAGCCCAGACTGAGGGTGGTGGTGGCGACTTCATTTTTCCAGTATTTTCTGAGCTCCTGTTTTTCAAATGTGCTGCCTGGGATACCGTTTGTCCCAGACTCCAGACTGCAGTGTGTGTATAAATAGGCTGTCTGTCCAAATCCACTATTTCATAATCCTATGAAATTGTTAACATTTGAACTCTTGGATCATCTTGCACATTCAAACTAGAGAGATTCTCTGCTTTTTGTCTCTGGTTAGAGTTTTGCTTGTTATTAATTTTGGGGAGGATGCAAAAATATTCATGTGATTTATACAAATTGGTTGTAAAGGGATCGAGGTGCTGGAATCAAAGCAGAGAGACTGCGCAGCACAACAAAGAGGAGAGAAATGCTATCAGCCACACGCACGCGTGATGGGGGAGAGAGTGCTAATGAGCCTTTACGAATGTCTGACCCTAATAAGAGGCTAATCACATCGGGAGCTGTGAAATCATGTCTTCAGACTCTTCACCCATCAGCGAGAAGCAAGCGCACTTCCGAGTCTTTCTGATCATTCCCGAAAAACCCTCCCAAAAGGGCCTTTTAACGTGCGCGCCCAAGAATGTCTTTAAATCCGGGGGAATTTTAATTATAACTCGGAGATACTTTGCAACTGGGTTAGCTTGTGTTGTTTGGATGGGGGGGAAATTAATGATTTTGTAAAACCTCAAAACCTCAAGACAACAACATCAAAGTCACTGCCAAAGACAAAGACTGTCAAAGACGATAAAACTCATTTGCAGCATCAAGCAAGGGGGCTGTAATCATAGTCAGGCAACAACTCCAGATTGAAAGCGTTGCAGGCTTGTCTTGTATTTGAGCCTCTTGGTGTTGAGTTCCGGCTGCCACTGCCATGTTGTGAGTGATGTATTCATTCATTCATTCGTTCGTTCAATACAAAGGCTAGCTGATACAAGTCTCATTATCATGTGACACATCATCTGTTTGTAGTGAAACAATGTTAATCTTGTCAATGAAATGCTTGACTCAGTCTGGTATTTGGTCTTTGTCTTGGACTTCTGCTAGACATCCAATCCTGACTTGAGCCTGTGAGAAAACAAACTATAGGACACCACAATAACAGGGAAGCTTAGTTAGAATGAAATGACTGAAAATAGGAACTCATTCAAACTTGAATACAGGCTTTGCTGTTTGTTTTATGCAACGAAGTGATGTGAGCTCGCTTTTACCATTTGCCTGATTTTTGAGGGTTTGAGTGGCAACCGGAGACTCTTCATACAGTACGAAGCGTGTTGCCAGTTTGACAGATCATCCAGATCTCGGTAAAATACTCAGAAAGATAATCCTCCGATTTACGATTACCATATATTTCCCCCGGCATGGAATTGGATCCCCCTGTGTGAGGTGTGAGATGTAATATGCATGTCCAAACCATGTGGCACATCTTATCCCTCACACGTACACTATTGACTATCTCAGCATTCTGCGAGAAAGCTTTGCTTACTTAGTGGCGAGGCACCAATGAAAGCGGCTGCAGATGGTTTAGGTTTGCTTTAGTACTGTAGGAGGCCTCCTGTCTGTCCCCTCCTGTTTGTTTTACAGGTGAAACTTTATCATTTTCATTTTAACGAGGCAAAGGGAGGAACGGAAAAGTTTCATCTTTACAAACTCGCCTTCCTCCCTAAACAAGCCGGAAGGAATCTAATAGGTGATCCCCGTTTGGGAAAAGGTCAAATGGTTTGTCTAATGGCCGGCATTCCACACAAATAACAACTAATGAATCACGGTGAATGTTCCAAATACAGGTGAGCAGGAGGGATTTCAACCAGAGTAAGCCTGCCTGAAGCCCAAATATCACTCAAACACAGTAGTAAGCCTGTCTGAAGCCTTGTAAGAGCGAATATCTAACCTTGAAAAGGGATGATCACCAATCGCCCGACTGCTCGATGTTTGGCTCTGTGATTGAGATCACGGTAAGGTTTAGTGTTCAAAAAAATGGGGGGGGGATTTAGAGGTAGCCTACTCCAGGCTATGTTAATAATTATTTAACGCAATAGACACTGAAAAGTGTGATTATGAATGCAACTAAAGGCCCAATTATACTCAACGTTAAAGACGGAGACGGAAACGGACAGAGCCTTCTGTCCGTACTCTGCGTTCATTTCGTCCGTTTTCTGTCCGTCATCTGAAAGCTTACGGATATGCATGAAACGGAGGAAAACCACATACACACTCATACATTTGACTCTCTACTGCCCACTGGTGGATGTATTGCTTAACATGATACCAACGTGAAAGACGCATGGAAGTATGTGGGCAGTGACAATTACACCGTTTGAAACGGACGCCCTTATTTCCGGATGAAAATGGAGTATAATTGGGCCTTAAGAAGGTAAAAAAAATGATTAAAGTGGAAGACAATGAAATCTATGGATTGTTTAAAGCTACACAACATCTGTATGTAAAACATACCTTTTGTCTTGTGAGCGTAAAGGAAGCGGCTGCAATAGAGAATACTAATTGAGATGCACCGAGTATAGATCGTGTATATAGATCATATAGGATCGTTTTTACCTAAATGGAATTCTGGTGTGGGGTTTGGCCACTTCTCCACCCAGAGGAAGTCATGAATCAAGACTTACAGTCCAAACTGTCTCCTGAGCAGTGGGTGAGCAGCGCCCCGTCCAGAGAAAGCTCAACTCTCTGTCTCTGGCTCCCATCTGGAGCCAGACGTCTAGTGGCTTGAAAAACTAGAAATATTTTGAAGAGGTTTTTTTCCATTACAACTAAGATGAAACGCATCATATAGCATATACTGTAAAATGTTCCCCTATACTATTCACCTTATGTAGAAGAGAGTCTGGCTTGAGAGACTAACAGGAAGTGTAAACACAATCGGAAGTTCCGATTGCATTGACACTTCCTGTGACTCATAAACCTAGTCTGACTCATAATGTGAGTCAAACTAGGTTTGACCAGGTGAGTCCGACTAGTTTGAGCAGGTAAAACAGCCGGCGTTTTGAACAGGAAGTCGTGGTACAATGGGTCAAGTGGGCGGGGCTGCATAAGGTGAATATCTGTGATATGTTGAGGAAGACATGTGGTCAGGGAGGGTGTCAACGTCTGCCAAAGGACAACAGTGAGTGAACGTGTGCATCATGCAGAAGAAAGAGGGTGGATGGCAGAACGTTTGCTCCTCCTGAGGGGAATGGTATTGGCTGCGTTTCCCAAAAGCTTCTTAAGGAGTTAAGAAGCTTCTTAACTCCTTAAGAAGGGTCAAAAAAGCTCCCGATTGCTTCTTAGCCTAAGTTGATCTTTCGTTAAGAAGGCATGCGTTTCCCAAAAGCTTCTTAAGAAGCCAAGAAGCTTCTTTGACCCTTCTTAAGGCTCCCATAAGAAGCCAACGAAGCCAACGCGTTTCCCGATTGCTTCTTAGCCTAAGTTGATCTTTCGTTAAGAAGGCATGCGTTTCCCAAAAGCTTCTTAAGAAGCCAAGAAGCTTCTTTGACCCTTCTTAAGGCTCCCATAAGAAGCCAACGAAGCCAACGCGTTTCCCGATTGCTTCTTAGCCTAAGTTGATCTTTCGTTAAGAAGGCATGCGTTTCCCAAAAGCTTCTTAAGAAGCGAAGAAGCAATGGCAGATCAAAAGGAGATAATAATATAGGCTCTGTCTGTAACGCAAGGAAACTGAATATCACCTGAT
>NC_139652.1:8857584-8867584 GCF_964638095.1 Poromitra crassiceps
ATGCGCATCATCGTGGTCATTTGAGGATCAGGATCATGTTGTTAAGCAGAACATCAGCCATGCCCATAGGCTCTGCTCAACACAAAGAGGTGGATTATGATGAACAAATTCATCCAAATGAAATGAAGAAATCACAGCGCAATCAGTCCGAGGCATTGAGGTGCGCTGCTTGTAAGGACATCTGTTTGATACACGGAGAAAAGGAGTTGGACCAACAGCCCGTTCAAACTGCCTGCTATCGTCTCTAAATCCAAATTATACCATGGTCTCTGAGTGAATACTCTTTTCTGATTGGCCGGCAGGTGTGCGTTAAAACCGTTTAGAACACGGCTCTCTTGAATACTCGATTCTGATTGGTCAATCAACAAGATTCACCGGTCATTATTTCTCGACAACCGACCGCTGCTCTGCCACACCTGGATTAATCAGTTGATAAGAGCCTTTTGTCAGCAGACACTACTAATTAGGCCAACCAGTTGCAGCTGTGGTGTCTTGTGTGCCAATTACGAATGAAACCGCTTTGTCGTTGAAAACGCTATTAAAAAATCTATTTGAATAATTATTTTTGTCAGATTATTGAATGATTTAGTTGTAGGCCGTGTTCTAAGCGGGATAATGTATAGTGAGCCGGTGATTACTGGAAATAATGACCGACAGGTGAATATTAAGCCCTCCGCTGCGCGTCGGGCTCAATCTTCACCTGTCGGTCATTATTTCCACAGTAATCACCGGCTCAGTATACATTATCCCTTACATAATGCACACGTAGTCCGGCTCAAGTCTAATCACATGTTGCAAATTCACCTGCTTTCCAACCTGCACAGCTGTTTCATCAAACAGCATAGCTAACGTTATATTCAACACAGCGGACTAGCTTCCCTGCACCACACCGGATCCTATCCAAGGTTTGTCCTATTTACTGGAACAGCAAACAACGTTTCCATTGCATGAGAAGCTGACGGGATGGTGGTAACGCTTGTTCCAAGTATTAGTTGGTTTCCCAAGTGTAAACAGAGTTACGGCTTGTGAAAACCTTAAGATCTTGATGGCTAAACTTGCACCAAAAATTCACAAATGTTTTTATTTGATATTGTAGGCAAATGACCATGGTATAAGCGGGATAATCAACTCAGGTGTGCGTTATTATAATGCACTTCGCGGAGGCAACCACAGTTACAGGCTTGCTACTGTGTTATACTGGTTATTTACCTCCAGGCCGTGCATTAAAACACACATATAACACACACCTAGTCGTTGATTATCCCATACTTGGAGGTCATAAGGACCTTATCTGTCTATCTGCCAAAGTTATGAGCCGAAACTTTCAGGATGCCGGAGAACGAAACAAGGGGGTTTACTGTCAATCCTACTGCACTCGCTCTTCTTATTTCTCAGGAGGTGTTTCTCAGCTTCCCAGTTTCTCTGGCTCTCGTCTCGCCCATCATAACTATTTCTCTCTGAAAATGGTTCTCTCTCTACATTTTTATATTCTCTCCTCTCTTTCCCCGAGGCAGCTAGGCGCACATGAACTCGTGGCATTTTGGCATCGGAACTGACTCATGACCCTGGTCACATGTTGCTCTCTCTCCCGCTCTCCCTCTCTCTCTCTCTCTCTCTCTCACACTCTCTCTCCCTCTCTCCCGCTCTCTCTCTCTCTCTCTCTCTCTCTCTCCCTCTCTGTCTCCCTCTCTCTCTCTCTCTCTCTCTCTCTCTCCCTCTCTCTCTCTCGCTCTCTCCCTCTCTCTCTCTCTCTCTCTCTCTCTCTCTCTCTCTCCCTCTCTCTCTCTCTCTCCCTCTCTCTCTCTCCCTCTCTCTCTCTCTCGCTCTCTCCCTTTCTCTCTCTCTCTCTCTCCCTCTCTCTCTCTCTCCCTCCCTCTCTCTGTCTCTCTCTCTCTCCCTCTCTCCCTCTCTGTCTCAGTGCGCCTTAGATAAACTTGCAGTGAAACTTTTCAATTGTCTCTACCCTCTCTCTCAGTCCCTCCCACCTTTGCTGGCAATCCAATGTATTGTGTAGAAAAGCAGAATTGAAGGCGTCCTGGTAGTGTTAGCGGTAGATTCCCTGCCTATACCAACACGAGGGTCGCAGCGGGTTCGCGCCGCCCCCCCGTGTTACATACAGGTGTCCATACAGGCACGATTGGCTGTGTCTGCGGGTGGGACCGCCGGATTGAGGGTATGTGTCCTGGTCGCCGCGCCAGCGCCTCCTCTGGTCGGTCGGGGCGCCTGTTCGGGGCGGAAGGGAACTGGTGGGAATTAGTCTGGAGGCGTTAGTGAGG
This sequence comes from Poromitra crassiceps, assembly GCF_964638095.1. Classification (NCBI taxonomy): domain Eukaryota; kingdom Metazoa; phylum Chordata; class Actinopteri; order Beryciformes; family Melamphaidae; genus Poromitra; species Poromitra crassiceps. The sequence goes on from NC_139652.1 coordinate 8,859,861, forward strand.
TTTCGGGACGTGGCAGGGACCAGAATCCACGCGTGCGCCAGAAAAATCTTCTGTGTAGCTAACGCTAGTTAGCTCGAGCCTGATAACACGAGGTGACTATAAAGTGACATACAGTACATAAATGAAAACGATTGGTTTAAAAAAACAGACGTTTTTTGGGTTACTTGCACTGGCTCTTTTGCCTGGGTCCAGACCTTCGAATCCACTGGGGTCATCCCTATGTTCCCCGGGTCCTATGTTCCCCGGGTTTTATGTTCCCCGTTTTTGTGGGACCGGGGAACATAGAACCCTTTCTATGAACTTAGGTTTAGGCGTGGGGGTGGGAGAGGTTAGGTTTTGGGTTAGGGTCTGGGGGAGGTTAGGTTTAGGAATGGGGGGAGGTTAGGTTTGGCGTGGGGGCTGGGAGAGGTTAGTGAAAAACGGGGAATATAGAACCCGGGGAACATAGAACCCGGGGAACATAGACATGATCCCAATCCACCCACTCTGTTGAGTTTAGCTGCTTCTGTAACAAGTTGACCATTCAATCTGATATCAGGCTGCTGGCTCTTCGCAAGCAAATATAGGCTACAATATCAGACAATATCCTAACTGAAAAGATGATGTCTGAATGTCTGAATATTTTTGAATTTTACCAACAATTTTGAGGTTGAGCTAGGCTAGCAGTGCAGTAACAAGCAAAGCTAAAACGTGGGACGTGGGAGCACAGTTGCCCTGGGAGTGCGCGATGTAAACAGTAGGTTGTGTTGGAGGGACACGTGTCACCACAGCGTCCCGGCAGGCCTGCTGTGGTGCTCAGTGATAAGTCCAAGGCTGAAGTCTGTTCCCCACGGGGGGAAATCTCTCTCTGCACCACATGTTTAAACCATTACCATGGCTATGACATGGGCTGGGCATTTAGGTCCAACCTCAGCAGATAAATATGTATGTTTAGTTCAAGCCTCGTATGCCATGGTTTATATGCCATGGTTTGGACTCGGCGGGAGTGGCTCGATTTTGCAGATGGCAGAATCTTCTGCAACTTCTGCTCCATCGCTTGGTCAAATGAAACAATGTATAACTGAGGTTCTCATTCCTACCGAACAGCACATGTGTTTTACAAAGCATTCCCTATCAGATACTGTTCAAATATTGATTTCATGCCAGTTCCCCAATGTACAGTACTTCATCGTATCGGTATAAAGCACCCATCAGCTAATACTGTATATAACTCTACATTTGGGAGAACACCAGAATATCTAGATAGTGAATGAATACGAACACTTGGGATTCCACGTTTCTTTCATGATAACAAACCAAATCGGCTTTTATCCACCCAGAATTACCTGGTGAGAATCCAAAACGAGAGGAGAGAAAGTAAAGGAGCCTGTTTCAAAAGCGTCAGAGTTCTCTCCATGTCGAACAAAATACCAACCTTTTCCATTGATTGAAACGAATGCTATCCGTGTTCCAGGCTCCTACCTCAACGCTCCTACCTCAACGCTCCTACCTCAACGCTCCTACCTCAACGTCACTACCTCAACGCTCCTACCTCAACGTCACTACCTCAACGCTCCTACCTCAACAGCGACAGCAGCCCGGGCGGCTGTGGAAAAGTGAAAGGGGAGAATCAGTTGAGAGCTGGAAGATTAGAGTGCTGTTTAAGTTGTTTTTGCAGCGTTCCCGGGCTTTCCATGTAACACCTTGTTTATTTTGGGCCAAGTGGCGGGCAGAGGGAGAGCAGGGGGAGGGGGAGCTATTGAGAGAAGAGCTGGGCAGAGGGAGAGCAGGGGGAGGGGGAGCTATTGAGAGAAGAGCTGGGCAGGGAGCAGGGGGAGGGGGAGCTATTGAGAGAAGAGCTGGGCGGGGTGGAGCAGGGGGAGGGGGAGCTATTGAGAGAAGAGCTGGGCAGAGGGAGAGCAGGGGGAGGGGGAGCTATTGAGAGAAGAGCTGGGCAGGGTGGAGCAGGGGGAGGGGGAGCTATTGAGAGAAGAGCTGGGCAGGGTGGAGCAGGGGGAGGGGGAGCTATTGAGAGAAGAGCTGAGCGGGGTGGAGCAGGGGGAGGGGGAGCTATTGAGAGAAGAGCTGGGCAGGGTGGAGCAGGGCGAGGGGGAGCTATTGAGAGAAGAGCTGAGCGGGGTGGAGCAGGGGGAGGGGGAGCTATTGAGAGAAGAGCTGGGCGGGGTGGAGCAGGGGGAGGGGGAGCTATTGAGAGAAGAGCTGAGCGGGGTGGAGCAGGGGGAGGGGGAGCTATTGAGAGAAGAGCTGGGCGGGGTGGAGCGGGGCGGACCTCCTCAACGGTCGTGCGGTGGCAGGCAGTGGTGTGAAGGGCGGTAGGGTGGGGCAGCTGAGGGTGGCCTGACTCAAGCAGCATGTCTGAGAGAGATGATTGACAGGTTATGATATGTCTAACTGATGAGAGAGAGAGAGAGAGAGAGAGAGAGAGAGAGAGAGAGCGTGCTATTTCTCCCAAATGAGAGGCGAGCTATTGAGAGGAGAGCTGAGCAGGGCATGTTTGAGTGAGTGTGTGTATGTTTACACCATGTCTTTGGGTGTGTGCTGTGCATTAGAATGGTATAAAGCAGGGATTATCAACCTTTTTCATATGGAGGACCCCTAATTTAGTCCACATTAGACCCATGCCTTTTTTTCCCTTTTTTTTTGTCTCTCAGACCCACATTTGAGGATGTTGTTTTTTTGGCAGATATGATTTTTTCCAGAATTCCATGACTGTATTGTCAGTAGAGATGACAATGAAACTATGATCAAAACAGTCTCAATGGAATAATGTTGAAGTTTAACAATTCATCACTTTGCTGGGAACCCCCTCAAGGACCCCCGGTGGTGGTTCACCCGGACCACATTTTGAGAGAACCACTGTCTGAAAGTACCACCGGCTGATGGAAGGGTTTGAAAGCCAGCGTCTGGAGAAGACATTTCTCTGGGCCTAAATGCTTTTAGGGTATGGGTGTAAGGGAGAGGTGTCTCCAGGGTTTGGTGGGAGGTGGGGGGGGGGGGGGGGGGGGTTAGGTGTGCTGTTGATGGAGGCTGGGTCTGAGCTGCAGAGGGTCAGTCTGGTTGGTGTGTGCCTTCAGCTGCTTCTCATTACAGGGCCTAATGTGCCACTCTGATCTCAAACACACACTGACTTTACAGACTGAGGTTAAAGCCGGATATGGGTTTTGGGAGGCCCCTTCACTGCAGCTTCTGTATCATAGTAAACCTCCCCCACCCCCCTGCTGGACCACGACTAGACCGGGGCCTCATTTATAGAAAGGCTGCACTATCAGATGTGCTCTTAGAAACTGTGTGCAGGTACAACGTCATGTCAAAAAGTACCATAGTCATTTATAAACCTAAAATGGAGGGATCCCGCCTGTACATCACATCAAAGTTGTTCTTGTTAAGTGTATGCAAAATTCAAAAAATATATACAGTATATGGTCGCTGCACTAGTGCCTGCTCTGGTCGGTCGGGGTGCCTATTTGCGGGGGAGGGGGACTGGGGGGGGGGAATGGCATGATCCTCCCACGCGCTACATCCTGCCGGTGAAACTCCTCGCTGTCAGGTGAAAAGAAGTGGCTGGCGACTAGCAGTCGGCGACTGGACATGTGTCGGAGGAAGCATGTGCTAGTCGACATCTCTCCCCAGATCAGCAGAGGAGCTGGAGCAACAACCAGGACAGCAGTGGGAATTGGCTGAGTACAATTGGGGAGAAAATGGAGAGCGGGGGGGTATATAGGAAAAGTGGGAAAACCCATGAAATGTGTCTGAGGCCAACAGGGAGCCCCTGCAGCAGCCAAGCCCAACCCACACCTTGTCCCTATCCAGTGTTGCCCTATACAGAACCCCATCAGAGAGGTCTCCCAGGGTCCAGGTCTATAGAGAACCCCATGAGAGAGGTCTCCCAGGGTCCAGGTCTATACAATACCCCATGATAGAGGTCTCCCAGATCCAGGTCTATAGAGAACCCCATGAGAGAGGTCTCCCATGGGTCCAGGTCTATAGAGAACCCCATGAGAGAGGTCTCCCAGGGTCCAGGTCTATACAATACCCCATGATAGAGGTCTCCCAGGGTCCAGGTCTATAGAGAACCCCATGAGAGAGGTCTCCCAGGGTCCATGTCTATAGAGAATCCCATGAGAGAGGTCTCCCAGGGTCCATGTCTATACAATACCCCATGATAGAGGTCTCCCAGGGTCCAGGTCTATAGAGAACCCCATGAGAGAGGTCCCCCAGGGTCCATGTCTATACAATACCCCATGATAGAGGTCTCCCAGGGTCCAGGTCTATAGAGAACCCCATGAGAGAGGTCTTCCAGGGTCCAGGTCTATAGAGAACCCCATCAGAGAGGTCTTCCAGGGTCCAGGTCTATAGAGAACCCCATGAGAGAGGTCTCCCAGGGTCCAGGTCTATACAATACCCCATGATAGAGGTCTCCCAGGGTCCAGGTCTATAGAGAACCCCATCAGAGAGGTCTTCCAGGGTCCAGGTCTATTGAGAACCCCATCAGAGAGGTCTTCCAGGGTCCAGGTCTATAGAGAACCCCATCAGAGAGGTCTCCCAGGCTCCAGGTCTATAGAGAACCCCATGAGAGAGGTCTCACAGGGTCCAGAACCCCATGAGAGAGGTCTGCCAGGGTCAAGATCTATACAGAACCCCATGAGAGAGGTCTCCCAGGGTCCAGAACCCCAGGAGAGAGGTCTGCCAGGGGCCAGTTCTATACAGAACCCCATGAGAGAGGTCTCCCAGGGTCCAGAACCCCATGAGAGAGGTCTCCCAGGGTCCAGATCTATACAGAACCCCATGATAGAGGTCTGCCAGGGTCCAGATCTATACAGAACCCCACGAGAGAGGTCTGTCAGAGTCCAGATCTATACAGAACCCCATGAGAGAGGTCTCCCAGGGTCCAGAACCCCATGAGAGAGGTCTGCCAGAGTCCAGATCTATACAGAACCCCATCAGAGAGGTCTCCCAGGGTCCAGAACCCCATCAGAGAGGTCTCCCAGCGTCCAGAACCCCATGAGACAGGTCTGCCAGAGTCCAGATCTATACAGAACCCCATCAGAGAGGTCTCCCAGGGTCCAGAACCCCATCAGAGAGGTCTCCCAGCGTCCAGAACCCCATGAGAGAGGTCTGCCATGGTCCAGGTCTTAAATCTCATCTTCCTCTGCGCTGACATTTAAGTGCAGTGATTTACGACAGTGAAGTGCTACTTAGCAAAGTGTTTTCCAGCCCACTGAAAAGCCAATGTCATGCTGATAATTAGCGGTGGAGTGACTGATGTCTGCACTCATGCTCATAACTGCAGTCATAAGAGGCCTCTGAGCGCTGGAGTGACTGATGTCATAACTGCAGTCAGAAGAGCCCTCTGAGCACAACCTGAATGAAGCTATTCATGTCAGAATGTCAGAAATGACTGCAATCGGGTGAAGGAGGCAATGCTAGAAAGAACCAGGATGAGAGGAGAGCTGCAGAAAACACCTTTTAATAAGAAGAAGGTGCTGTGCTGGAAATGACATGATCAAACCATCGTGAAGTCAAGTGTTCTTCACTCATTCATACTTGTAACTGCAGCTCAACAATGCTACAGAGGCTCTGGAAATTCAACATTGACGTAGGGTTGTATGAGGTACTTATGGATATCTTTGTATTGACTACAGTAGATGGTTGTATGCGGTACTTATGGATATCTTTGTATTACCTACAGTAGATGGTTGTATGAGGTACTTATGGATATCAGTGTACCTACAGTAGATGGTTGTATGAGGTACTTATGGATATCTTTGTATTACTTACTACAGTAGATGGTTGTATGAGGTACTTATGGATATCAGTGTACCTACAGTAGATGGTTCTATGAGGTACTTATGGATATCTTTGTATTACCTACAGTTGATGGTTGTATGAGGTACTTATGGATATCAGTGTGTTACCTACAGTAGATGGTTCTATGATGTACTTGGATATCAGTGTACCTACAGTAGATGGTTGTATGAGGTACAAAACGTTAATAACTTTTATGACTATTGTAACGTAAATTATTATTTTTTAAACGCGATTTTTATAAAACGCTTCGAAAGGCATGAAAGTGATGAATGTTTGTGAAGATTATTCTGCTGAACCCAAATTCGCGTTCCCATAAACTTTTGTTAACCACAGACCTTGTTTGACGCATTTAAGGGAAATCCCCATTCTACATGTAAAACCCCATGGACTTTTCCACTGGCGAACCAAAATGGCGGCGATTTCTGGTTCAGCCTACAAAAATTACGCCATCCCTGCGGTATTCTACTGCTTTGCTTCTGAGCCGTGGCTACTCTCTGCTTCTCCAAAGTGGGAGCGCTGTAGGTAATACACTGACTATCGTACAACCCCACGTCAAATAATCACAACTATCCCTTTAAGTGTCAGTATTTAAACACTTGCTAATTGCAACAATGGGAATTGAGAAAAGCATCACATGTATTATTATATAGCTCTCTCATCCTATTTCGTCATCATTTGAACGTTTTGTTGACTAAAGTACTGTAGGGACACTGAACGACTTTTTAGTAAGACTTTAACCTTTCATTAGATTTACATGAGTATTTCAGTTAGATGTACATCTAACTGAAATAATGTAAATCTAATAAAAGGTCAAAAAAGACTTTCATTGAGTGCCTTTACATGTACAATAATAAACTGTTTATTGTCGGATTCCTATTTACCTGATAAACAGCATCTTTTATCCGATAAAGACCGTTATCAGTTCATGGGAAAACCGATAAGCACACCTCGCTTTCTGCTCTTTACTCAGTGCATGTCAACGCGGAAATCAGATTATTGCCAGTTACCTGATTCCGCTCAGTTCCGATTAGCGCGCCCATGTAAACGCACTCATTGTGGGGTTCAAGTAGTGTCGCGATGGCTCACGTCGCTAGCATTCAACGTAAGAGTCTTTGCAGCTCCTCACGTGGGAACATACCGTCCCGTGTATCTCTATTAGATTTACATGGTATTTCAGTTAGACGTGTACATCTAATACACGGTACATCTAATATTTCAGTTAGACGCACACCAACTGAAATACCACGTGAATCTAATAGAGATGTATGGCACTGTATGTTCCCCATAATGAGCTGTAAAACTTTCCACTGCGAGTATGACACGACTTGAACTCCACCCCCTCTCCCCTCTCTCCCTATAGACATCCCTGTCCTATCCAGTTTCCACAGGTCAGATTCCACACTGGAATCCCCTCAGGAGCCAGTTCATTACGGGTGTGTTAAAATGTCCTTCGGCTCTGACTTCATACAGCCAACCTCCAGCTGAGGCAGAGGGGGAAACAGAGAAAGTCACAGCTATTTTGTATAAACAATCACTTGTTCGTACGCTTGGTGGAGCGCTTGCCTATTTGGCAGAAGGCGATGGGATTGGGGGGTCGGGATTGGTCGGTTCCTCTGTGATGTCACAGGAGGATTATTTAAACAGAACCCACCCACTGGGACCTTTTGGCGGTTGATGGTTTCCGTAGCCTTGGCGAGGCTGACAGAGGCGCGCTTTGTATTGGCCCCGCTCATAAACTACAGCAGAGCCCTGACTCACTACAATGCTTCTGTTCACATGTCTTGTTTGTCTTACCGTGTCGTTAGGTGAGTGAGATCATCATCGCGCCCAAACTCGTTATGAGCACGACTCTTTTTTTAGTTGGGTGCGATGAAACCAGGGAACAAACTGTGACTTTCGCCACACACCTTTACTTC
>NC_139652.1:8872584-8927584 GCF_964638095.1 Poromitra crassiceps
TCACATGTGAGTGAATGACTCTGACACGTCTTCATCACATGTGAGTGAATGACTCTGACACGTCTTCACACTCACATCACATGTGAGTGAATGACTCTGACACGTCTTCATCACATGTGAGTGAATGACTCTGACATGTCTTCACACTCGCATCACATGTGAGTGAATGACTCTGACACGTCTTCATCACATGTGAGTGAATGACTCTGACACGTCTTCATCACATGTGAGTGAATGACTCTGACACGTCTTCACACTCGCATCACATGTGAGTGAATGACTCTGACACGTCTTCACACTCGCATCACATGTGAGTGAATGACTCTGACACGTCTTCATCACATGTGAGTGAATGACTCTGACACGTCTTCATCACATGTGAGTGAATGATTCTGACACGTCTTCATCACATGTGAGTGAATGACTCTGACACGTCTTCATCACATGTGAGTGAATGACTCTGACACGTCTTCATCACATGTGAGTGAATGACTCTGACACGTCTTCATCACATGTGAGTGAATGACTCTGACACGTCTTCATCACATGTGAGTGAATGACTCTGACACGTCTTCATCACATGTGAGTGAATGACTCTGACACGTCTTCACACTCACATCACATGTGAGTGAATGACTCTGACACGTCTTCATCACATGTGAGTGAATGACTCTGACATGTCTTCACACTCGCATCACATGTGAGTGAATGACTCTGACACGTCTTCATCACATGTGAGTGAATGACTCTGACACGTCTTCATCACATGTGAGTGAATGACTCTGACACGTCTTCACACTCACATCACATGTGAGTGAATGACTCTGACACGTCTTCATCACATGTGAGTGAATGACTCTGACACGTCTTCACACTCACATCACATGTGAGTGAATGGCGAGCAGTGTTGGGGGTAACTCATTACAAAAGTAACATATTACATGTAATATATTACTTTTAGCAGTAACTCAGTAATATAACTTATTACTTATAGGATTTCAGTAATATTATACCAGTTACTTTGTCATGTAACTCAAGTTACAAATTGAGTTACATTTGATTAAATCAAAGCACATATTTAAAAAAGATACAATCATTTCCTAATCAAACTGTGTGTTTTTATGCAAATAACCACTATAGATGACAATAACAAAGGAAAATAATAACATTTAGAATTTTGGATTGTTTACACTGACTTCAAGGCGGTTGAAATTATTTTTCGGGATGGTTCCGGGGCGGCGATGTCATTCTGCTGCTGTTGTTTTTTGGTAAAAGTAATGCTAAAGTAGTGTAATAAGTAACGAGTTACTCTACACAGAGAGTAATATTGTAAAGTAACTTATTACTTTCAAATGAAAGTAACTAGTAATATGTAGTATATTACATTTTGAAAGTAACTTGCCCAACACTGATGGCGAGGGAGTATCGGACACATCAGCAGCACACGGGCAGGACACAAAGCCCACCGAGTGTCTCCAATCTTCCTGCACTTGTGGTCGATCTGTCTCTCTTCCACATGCGCTTTTCCGGACATGTGTCGCTAGATGGAGACCAAAAGAGGAGAGGACGGACAGGAGGAGGAGGAGGAGGAGAGGGAAAGAAAGACAACAGGGTAATTCATTCAGTCTTTTGGTGAAAGGGAGTCTTGGATATAAATACAAGCGTAGTCAGTCATCACATTAAAGCCATCTGCACTGGCCTGAGACCAGGGTGCTGCTGCAGGCACAATCAGGCAGTGTGAGGAGGGCTGTGGTCTAGCTAAAGGGGATCAGAGACTGTCCCCAGATCAGTCTAGCTCACTGGCTAATGGTGGGAGAAACCCACGTAGACACACGTGGGCACGTGCGCGCACACACACACACACACACACACACACACACACACACACACACACACACACACAGTCTCACTTAAGTCATTTTGGGATATTTACATAGACTTATATGCATTCCCTGGAGACTTACCCTAACCCTATAACCATAACCACTACTTGCCTAAACCTACTGTAACCCTAACCTTAACCCAAGCATAACCCTAACCTTAGCCACTACTGGCCCCCAAATCAGCTTTTTACCAACGGGGGACATGGCTATTGATAGTATTCTGTTACATCACCACATGGCCATCTTGGTAGGAAAATAACAGGTGATTGTAATCAATTAACAGGTGATTACAATCAAGTCACACAAACAGCCAATGAGCTGTGTGTATTATAGCGCCATATCGGTAGGAAAATGCTTGTGACATCATGGGAATACTATGAATAGTCCCCAATAACACAAGCCATCGCAAATCGCCTGGTCTTAAGTCGGGTGTGCGCCCCCAATTTTGACTTAAGTTACCCCCCCCCCCCACACACACACACACACACACGCGCACACACACACACACAGACCGAGCCTGTCACAGCTCCAGGCTTACCCTGTGAAGGAGCAGGGACGATACTTGAGTTAATGATGCAGAGAAATCACCTCAGCTAGATCCCATCTCCCCCCGGCTCCACATAGTCCCTGCTGGAGGACAGAGACGTGCTGATGTCCTGCTGGAGGACGGAGACGTGCTGAGGTCCTGCTGGACGATGGAGACCTGCTGAGGTCCTGCTGGAAGACGGAGACGTGCTGAGGTCCTGCTGGAAGACGGAGACCTGCTGAGGTACTGCTGGAAGACGGAGACCTGCTGAGGTCCTGCTGGAAGACGGAGACCTGCTGAGGTCCTGCTGGAAGACGGAGACGTGCTGAGGTCCTGCTGGAGGACGGAGACGTGCTGAGGTCCTGCTGGACGATGGAGACCTGCTGAGGTCCTGCTGGAAGACGGAGACATGCTGAGGTCCTGCTGGACGATGGAGACGTGCTGAGGTCCTGCTGGAAGACGGAGACGTGCTGAGGTCCTGCTGGACGATGGAGACCTGCTGAGGTCCTGCTGGAAGACAGAGACGTGCTGAGGTCCTGCTGGATGATGGAGACGTGCTGAGGTCCTGCTGGACGATGGAGACATGCTGAGGTCCTGCTGGAAGACGGAGACGTGCTGAGGTCCTGCTGGACGATGGAGACCTGCTGAGGTACTGCTGGAAGACAGAGACGTGCTGAGGTCCTGCTGGAAGATGGAGACGTGCTGAGGTCCTGCTAGCCTAGGTAAACCCAGCCACCACGTGACCTGCTCTCTCAGTTCCCAGTCACACATAGTGACTGAGAACAGGTCTGAGAGCAGGTCACGTGGGGGATGGGTTTACCCAGGCTAAGGTCCTGCTGGACGATGGAGACATGCTGAGGTCCTGCTGGAGGACGGAGACGTGCTGAGGTCCTGCTGGAAGACGGAGACGTGCTGAGGTCCTGATGGAAGACGGAGACGTGCTGAGGGCTATTGTGCAGTTAGAAAACTGGAGGCTGGCGATGCACACCCCCTTTCTCTAAAGTAATTCCTGCAGGGTTCAGCTATGATTCTCTCCTCGCACACCTGTCTGAATGTGTGAACGCACAAACAGTTTGCCTCTGTCCACTCTCTGTCCAGCTCAAAAACAAAGCGCCAGAGAAACAGAAGAAGGGTCAAGGAATAGGGTATTTTACTTACACACACACACACACACACACACACACACACACACACACAGTGGTGAGAATTTAGAGTTGTTGTAATACCTCCCTCAAGACCTAGGGGGCACTATCTGCAGTAAGCTGCTCTAATCTAGGACTTCCTGTGGAGAGGCTTGATAGAGGTCTGAACGGTGTGATTCTTGGTCAGTCCCCTATAAGACAAGAGAGGAGGAGGGGGCTGAACCAGAGCTCTGTGTGTGACTTTGCTTTTTTGTAAATAAATTATTTTTTATACTTTTTTAAATTCTAGTTGTTGGTTTTATTAACACACACACACACACACACACACACACACACACACACACACACACACACACACACACACACACACACACACACACTGTAGCCTATTGAAAATGTCCTTTTCGTATATGTTTTCTATTCACAGCTTAGCCAGAGAGCTAATGAAAGTCAGGTCCAGGTATACAGTACACTGCAGAGAGTGGAGCCATTGTGTGCCATTAGAACAGGCTCCTTCTTCCTGCAGGCAGCAGCAGCAGCAAAGCTCAGTCTGAAGCAGAAAATCCCCCGGCAGGCAGAATAGTCTTGGCATCGCTCTCTCTCCTTCAGCTTTCTTATCCCCACGCTTACTGAACAATCCAACAAAAACTCCGCTGTGAGGACCATGAAGCTCACCGCCATCTTCTTTGTTCATGCAAATTGCCTTTAAGAAAAGATTATTTTGCCTCGTTTTTTTTTACTTTCAGCCTGAAGGCTCCCGCGCAATTAGCACTCTCCTGTATTATTGTAGTCTTTTATTTGGAAGAGCTTATTATCCGGAGGACCTTGGCCTTACCCACAATGCTCTGAACTGTAGCGCCTTAGCCTCCGGCACAGCCAGTAGCAACTCACCGTAGCTTCCATGGGCGGCTGTTAGCTCAGGCTGCAGCTCAGGAGGTAGAGCGGGTCGTCCACTAATCGCTTTGGATAAAAGAGGTCGGTGGTTCGATTCCCGCCTCCTCCAGTCTACATGTCAAAGTGTCCTTGGGCAAGACACTGAACCCCAAATTGCTCCCGTTGGGATGCCAGCACCCTGTGTGGTAACCAGTGTTGGGGGTAACTCACTACAAAAGTAACATATTACTTGTAATATATTACTTTTAGCAGTAACTCAGTAATATAACTTATTACTTATAGGATTTCAGTAATATTATACCAGTTACTTTGTCAAGTAACTCAAGTTACAAATTGAGTTACATTTTATTAAATCAAAGCACATATTTAAAAAAGATACAATAATTTCCTAATCAAACTGTGTTTTCTGTTTGCAAATAACCACTATAGATGACAATAACAAAGGAAAAGAACAACATTTAGAATTTTGGATTGTTTACACTGACTTCAAGGCGGTTGAAATTATTTTTTGGGATGATTCCGGGGCGTCAATGTCATTCTGCTGCTGCTGTTGTTTTGGTCAAAGTAATGCAAAAGTAGTGTAATAAGTAACGAGTTACTCTAGACAGAAAGTAATATTGTAAAGTAACGTATTACTTTTAAATTAAAGTAACTAGTAATATGTAGTATATTACATTTTGAAAGTAACTTGCCCAACACTGGTGGTAACCTGCCGCCATCGGTGTGACTGTAAAGCGCTTTGGATAAAAGCGCTATATAAATGCAGGCCATTTACCATTCCAAGAAATTACATTTGAATTAGTCTAATGTGATCCTTTAACTCAATCCAATCATATAAATATTTGTCTTTTGGAATTGCACATTCCCATTTCTGTGGTTTCACATGAGATCAGCTGTTTTCCTCTCATCGGTTGCAGGTGATTTGTTTCGCTGCCTTCTTCTCATATTCACATGATAGTAGGTTGTCATGTTCAGCATGTGATAACAGCAAAGAATACTTCCCGTGTTATTCATTTCGGGGAGCCACCGGCGTTGTTGCGTCTCTTTGGCGAGCGGTAGCAGCAGTGTGTCATGGGAAAGCGGCTGTGTGTGTTTTTGGCTCGGTCCAGGCCGTTCATCACTGACTTTAGTTGGTGTCACAGAGCCGCCTTGGAAGCAGAAGCAAAACGCCTCTTAGGCCGCCGTGATGATGAAAGCGTTCCTCTCGTCCTCGCTCACATCTAGGTTCACTTGCTCTCTCCTCCCCCTCATTTCCCATTCTCCCCCCACCTCCTCCCTCCCCCTGCTCTCTCCTCCCCCACACCCACCCCTTCCCCTCTCCTGCTCTCTCCTCTTGCTCCTTCCCCACCTCCTATACCCTCCAACATTTCCCATTCCCTCCCCACCCCATCACTCTCTCACATTCCCCCTGCTCTCCTCCCTCCCCCTGCTCTCTTCTCCCCCACACACACCCCCCTTTCCCCTCTCCTGCTCTCTCCTCTTGCTCCTTCCCCACCTCCTATACCCTCCAACATTTCCCATTCCCTCCCCACCCCATCACTCTCTCACATTCCCCCTGCTCTCCTCCCTTCTCCTGCTCTCTCCTCTGCTCTCCCCTTATTCCTATATTTTCTATATTTCTCCATCAATTGTTCAAATGTTATCTTTATTCTGTATATTCTTGCTACTGTTGTGTCAGCTAGAATTAGCTAGACATACTTTCTGTGAAGCCCTCTGAGACATGCTTGTGAATTAGGGCTATATAAATAAACTTGACTTGACTTGACTTAACTTGACTCACTTCTGTAGCGTTTTGCTGCAGGTCTGGGAGGGAAGGGTTCATTTACAGGATGAGGAAGCAAAGGACTAATGTACCCTTCACTGTTTGAAGTTGTCAGCGTACAGACACAGGTTTCTGTTTACACACACACACACACACACACACACACACACACACACACACACACACACACACACACACACACACACACACACACACACACACGCTCTCACACAGACACACTGGAACACACAGTCTTGAGAAATAGTTTATCCATTTATAGCTATGAATGTGAATGTTTACCCTCTCGTTATTTTGTAGCAACTGAAATAACATAATGGCCTTTGATGATTGAGTCATATCTGATTATCTCGAGATATTCTGCCCGGGCATTGAGCCCTGTTAGATGCTATAATGCTATTAGGCTATACTGTATGTTGATTTTAGGGCATATTTTGGCCCTCACCATCTCATTGGAATGTCCCTGCAATGCCTCTCTTTCCTCTCTCTCTATACTATAGAGACTCTATAGAGAGCCAAAGTCGAACGTCACTTCCTGCTTCAGCACTGTACCAGAGATTTCCATCCGCCATTTATTTTCCCATAGACATTTCGTAAAATGCTTATAAAAATAGTTTTACTCGTTCAAACCAAATGGTTCAGATGTATTTAGAAACAGGAGAGACCACATAACATTTCACTGAGACCAAAACTAAAAAAAAAATACAGATTTAAAGAAAAATAAATCTATGTTGTTTTTTATTTTTGGTCCGAGCTAAATGTTCTACGGTCTCCCCCGATTCTAAATATAGCTGGACCGTTTGGTTTGACCAAGTAAAACTATTTTTATAAGCATTTTACGAAATGTCTATGGGGAAAATAAATGGCGGAAGAAAATCTCTGGTACAGTGCTGATCAAGCAGGAAGTGACGTTCACTTTGCCTCTCGATCCTAAAGCAGTAGCGCTGTGTGTCGAGTGACTTCGTCACCGCCTTCCACCGAGCGTCTGTGTCTTGAACAATCTCCCCCTATCGAGGCAAGTGTGGTGGGTGGCTCTGGAAAGCCCCCTCTCTATGTCTCTCTTGGCTACGGCAGTGGGAAAAACCACGCCGAGGAAACGGGGGTCTTGGAGGTTGTCCAGTTTAATTTCAGAGCATGTGCACGGGGGGGAGGAAATAATTGACTTCCTCCGCGGTTCACATTTTGTCAGGCAGGCGCTCCGGAGAGCACGGTCCGAGGCAGGTGGCTGAATTTGCATATGATTGGGAAAAGGCTGGGAAAGCCGACACCCCGGGTCTCCATGCCCAGAAAGCCTCCGCAGGGCCAATGAGTGATGTCTCTAGTGAGAGGGTCCCTTTGAGGCCAGCGAGAGCTCCTCTTCAGCCAGCAGCAGCTGGAGGAGGCCTGATAATATAGCAGTCCATCCTGCATGAGCGACTTGCACTGTAACGTGACACTCAAAAAGCCTCGGCTAATTGATTTCTACAAACTTCCACATCAGAATTGCCCCGAGTTGCCAGCAGTTTGTAGGGCGAGTTTAGGAAGCAGGAAGCATCACAGGTGTGTCCCTCTGTGTGCTATCTTGGTGCAATGCAGTGTGTTGGCAGCAGAGATTGAAAACGATCACATCGACCTATTTAGTTTTCCTTGTGACCCAAAAAACGGATAAAACCTCAGGTAAAAGCATAGTGCGGAACCCCGCGGCAGTTAAAGGAGAATTTCGGTTTTTTTGAACCTGGAGCCATTTCCTGGCATTAATTAAGATTTGGCCACTCACCTAGCGATGTCTGCGGCGTTTCTGGGCGTCCTAGCGTTGTTTTGAGATCAATATCGTCCAAGTCGGTCGTAAAATGGAGTTGATTTGGGGCCAAGTGGAAGCCTGTATTTCCTGCATCTAAATAGCTATTTTTCTTCCCGTTTTCACCAAATATCGCCGTAATCTGATCAGTCTACATCCAGCAGAGTAATATTTCACCCCAGGCTGTTTCCTGGAGTGCACAGGGATCCACTACAGGGATCAAATTACCTCAAACGTGATCTAGGTCACCAAGTCTCGTGAAGTCCCGCGATACTTTCCTGTCGACTGGCCAAATACAGGCAGGACGCTTTGCGGTCGTGGTTTTAGCGTAACCTATGTGGGGTTTGGCGTAACCTATGTGGGATTCGAAAGAACGAAGGTTATGCCAAACCCCACATAGGTTACGCTAAAACCACGACCGCAAAGCGTCCTGGCTGTATTTGGCCAGTCGACAGGAAAGTATCGCGGGACTTCACGAGACTTGGTGACCTAGATCACGTTTGAGGTAATTTGATCCCTGTAGTGGATGCCTGTGCACTCCAGGAAACAGCCTGGGGTGAAATATTACTCTGCTGGATGTAGACTGATCAGATTACGGCGATATTTGGTGAAAACGGGAAGAAAAATAGCTATTTAGATGCAGGAAATACAGGCTTCCACTTGGCCCCAAATCAACTCCATTTTACGACCGACTTGGACGATATTGATCTCAAAACAACGCTAGGACGCCCAGAAACGCCGCAGACATCGCTAGGTGAGTGGCCAAATCTTAATTAATGCCAGGAAATGGCTCCAGGTTCAAAAAAACCGAAATTCTCCTTTAATAGTATGAGTTGTGCCAAACAAACGTTAATATCTCAAAAACTATACATCAAATCCCTTATCTATTGACATTCTGAGTGAGAGCAGAAGTAGCTAAAGAGTTCGATGTATAATATATGCATGTCATGTTAAAGTTGTGTGAACTGTCGCAGTTTTTAAAATGTAAACAGAGTTAACTGGCTAGAGTCAGAAACACAAGCCTCCCGCCACTTGGGCTCCATAGGGTTCTATTGCCGTTGCCACCCAGTTTTGTTTACAGTACCAAAATGCTGCTCGGCTGATCCCTCGTATACATAGTACATACATTATACATACTTGTATAAGCAGATACATGTTTTTGTCCAACATAAGCATTTTTTCCTTTTTACTGTATATTTTACTGTTTACAGTTATAGAACCACGATAATGTCTTTTGTTGTATCATTGTTGCTGACACCCTCTCACCTCTTTTCACAGTATCCTACTTTGGGGATAGCTTCTGCAGCATCCAGGCCATCCAAGATGTCTCCACCTTCCACCTGTCGCTACAGTTCAAGACCAGCCGACGGAGTGGGCTACTTCTCCTGGCTGCAGGAATGGAAGACTACCTGTTCCTCGAGCTCCAAAATGGGAAATTGCAAGTGAGTATAGGAAACAAAAACATTTTTTTTAAAGAATAGCTACTGTTACTGAAGTCAACAAGAGTAAACTTGAAAATACTTTTGAGTAAAAAATACTGTAAAAGAGAAACAAAAAAATGATACTAAAAACATACCAGACTTTGTTCATCTCCCAAAACAACCCTTTTAATGTAATCAGACACTATCAGGCCACGTTTGTGGGCTGTTCCTCTTTAGCTCTAGGACAAGTTAAGTCTTGTGCTAAATGTACTCATACTGTAGCTCTTATTTAGGAAAGCAAAAGTTACTTTAAGTTGCTAAATGTTCAGTAAGTGTAACCGAGGTGAATCAGCGTTGATTCCTTGTGAGTCCAGTGTAAGCGAGTGGATTGGTTAAACTCACTACCCAGTATAAAGGCATGTTAATCAGCTCCGCCAAGGGAGCTAGCTCTCTTGGTGGAGTGGTTAGTGTCTTTGACTCCCAAGCCGAAGGTCGGCGGTTCGTATACACTCCTGGACAAGCCCTTGACATGGGTTGCTGAAAGTACCACTTACACAACGCCGGCTAAATACTTAATTTGTGTTACTATTATAAAAAATATATAATTATGATTAGATCATATTTTCCACCATAAGAATGTATGGGGAAATAGACTATAGTAAATAGTACAGTTTGCTTAAAACACCTCCACAAGCCGTGAATGCATTTCTAACCCTTTTCCACACAGACATCTTATGTAGGCCTGCAATTTAGATGTTGGAGATATATATCTGTATGGGGTTTTGTTAGTAATTGAATTGTGGCCATTTATGTGACAAATTCCATTAACTGCCACTCTGAAAACACACTAAATTGATTTGTTGTGTTGTTTTCACTATAGCTGTGACAACCATGACATTTTAATTCTGTAGTTAATTGCTTCACAGCATTGGAAAGGAGTAGAATTGGCATGAGATGCTATCACAAATATTCATATAGATTTCCCGCAGAAAGGCTATGTCGGTTTTGTAATTTTAATGAGGTGAAATCTCAGCATATTTGCGATAAAAGGAGACAAATGATCAGTCTTTTTCACTCCTTTCTTCCAAGTGATCAGAGTGCTGAGCACATAAACTCAAGGCTTCTCAAAGAATTACATTGTCTTTTTCTGTTTGTTCAACTTTATTTAAGCAAGACTCTCAGACCTCTGATGGTATCAGATGACACTTTTTGGAACAATTTCATTTGGGTAGTCAACACACTGAGCATACCGGAGTAATTTGCTGGGCTTATGGTTACATTTCCGCGCTCATAAATGTTAAGTTTTATGATTACATTAGGCTTATACTCAAATGTTTTATGAGTCAACATCAGCCTCCCATTCAAGTGGAGAGTGTTGCTTTACTGTATTGGCTATGTCATCACAGATTATTAGAGGATTGGATTTGAGGAAGAGAGTTTGTTCTTCTTCATAAATATTGATAGCCTGCAAAATCATTCATTCTATCTTAAAATGTATCAATGTATAACCCGGGATCTTATAAGACTATTTCCAAATGTAGACTTTGATGTAAGAACGCTATCAGTTTCGGCCAACAAAATACAAGATCTAGTGTAAAACATGTCACGTTCCTCAATGAATTTGACCAATAGTTAAAGAGAAAGCCATGTATAATTTGAGTTAAATAAACATTTTTGTTTTCCCATAGGCACGAATGAACATGGGTGCTGGTGAGATGACGCTGTCCTCATCTATTGGAGTGCAACTGAACAACCTTCTGGAACATAAAGTGTCCCTCACTCTGCAGGACGACAAGCTCACCATGACAATTGACGACCTCTTCTCCACATACTACCCTGTGAGTGACGACGGGGAGGAGCTCAACATCGACACAGGCATTTGGCTCGGAGGGACCGGAGAACTAGACGCCCCCTACCTCAGCACTGCCATTACGCCGTTCCGTGGCTGCATGACCGAGGTCAAATTTGAGTCGCACGGCTTCGACATTCTCCCCTCGGCGATGAAGGATTGCCACGACACCAAGGAATCGTGCAGCAGTGAGTTTGATGGTGGCGACGGGGAGACGACGAGTTTCATCAGCCCACAATCGTTTGTGTCTTTCCCTACCTGGAGCGGAGCTAGTGGGGCCGCACGCACCCTGGAGTTCCTCATGAAGACCACCATTGACGATGCACTGCTGGTGTTCCATCCGGGCCGAGAGTCTGATTTCGTTGCTGTTGGTGTCGTGAAAGGCTATCTCAAAGGCGTGGTGGACCTCGGCAGTGGCATGGAGGTACTGGACAATACCCAGGTGCAGCTAGACGACGATCAGTGGCATAGAGTTCGGGTCCAGGTGGATCAGAGTGCATTTGAAATTAATGTCGATAGCCAGTCTGCCTCCCTCCCTCTTGACAACTCACAAAGGTTGGATTTAGTTGGAAATCTGTATTTGGGAGGGATCCAGGAGAAGATGAAGGATGTCTTCCGCGATAGCGGGGTGTTGGATCGTATGGAGGAGGAGATAACATCTGAATCCTTCATCGGGTGCATGGGGGAAATCAAGGTAAATCAGAAGGACAGGAGCCTGCAGGACGCTTTGGTGACTAAAGATGTCCATGTCAAATGTGAAGGAGAAGACTATGACTACTCAAGTTATTATGACTTGGAGGCAACTACAACTACTGCCCCTGTCCGGATCCGATACGTTGACGTCGACCCCAATGAACGACATTGCTACCCGACAGACGAAACGCCAGAGATGTTCCGAAATATAACGAAACTCCTCGAGGTCACCCCCTTGCTTGTGCCCGAGGGCGGAGAGGTTTTCCTCGATTTAAACAACTTGAGCCCTACGTTTGACCTAAATGCCGTAGGGTTGCGTCAATCTCAGATCATCTTTACTCTCCAGAATGATCCCTGGTACGGACTGGTTGATATGAACATTAACACAAAACGTACACAAAAGTTCACCCTTCTCGACGTTGCCAATAAGAAAATTAAGTATCTGCACGATGGAAATGAAAGGTATGCCGATCAAATCCAGTTAGAGGTGGTTGTTCAGAGTAACGGCTACCTTCCAGAATGTCTAAAAAGCCCCCGCGAGTATGTCCTCCCAGTTGAGATTATTCCCGTAAATGATATACCGCAACTTAGTGGAGGAGACATTTCCATCACAGAAAATGGCAGGACTCGTTTGAGTCCCAATCTGATCAAAATTGTGGATTCTGACACACGCTGTGATGAATTGGTAGTAACTGTAACTTCGGAGCCTTCCATGGACGTCGGTTACTTGGAAAATAGCCAGCGACCAGGGAGAAGCATCACGGAGTTCACATGCAGACAGTTGAAAGACGGAAATATCTATTTTGTACACAGAGGGGGTAGTGCCGCTGGAATTACCTTAGAAGTATCTGATGGGCACTCTATAAGTCAATCAACCTCTTTTAAGCTGTCTGTCACACAGCCACACATGACTATTGTGACCAACACGGGCCTCCTGCTGGCTCAGGGAAGCAACTCTTCCATAGGTGTTCAAAATCTGGCTGTCATCGCTCACCCTCGTAATGGAGATATTGTGTATAACATCACACAACCGCTGAGATTTGGAGAACTCCAAATAATCACTAGTAGTGGCATGCCCAAGCAGGTGACCACTTTCCGTCAATCAGATTTAGATCAAGAAGACCTTCTTAGATACTTGAGCACAGACTCAAGTGACCAGGAAGACATTGTGGTTGAGCGGATTCAGTTTGACATCCACCTGGGACAGTTCTCCCTTTGGAACAACACCTTCTTAGTCAAGGTCATCCCTGCGCAAGTGAAGATTTCTAACTTGGTCCCACTAGAGATGGAGGGAGAAGAAGAGAAAACAATCAGACACACAGAGCTTGAGGCTGAAGTAAAAGGGCAAAGTCCAGATCCGAGAACTGTAAAATACATCCTTGTGAAACCCCCAACACTGGGTAGTCTCCAGTTGTTAGACAAGGAGCTGATTGAAGGTGACATTTTCACCCAGAAGGACCTTTGGGACAGCCATATTAGCTACAGGCTCCGGGTGCGCAGAGCTGTGGATAGTGTGGACCAGTTCCAGTTCAGAGTCTTTGCTGAGGAGCAGTACTCTCCTCTGTACACATATCCAATTAACATCCTCGCCAATTCAGACGCTCCTGTTTTGACCAATGAGAGACTGGTTGTCTTGCAGGGTGGTGAGGATACTGTGAGCAAAGACTATCTCTGGGTCGAATCACCAAGCTCTACAGATTTCGTGTATCGGATAACACAAGACCCAAAGAATGGCCGACTTATAAGGGAGTCCCCACCCGGGCAGCCGAGATTTGAGGGGGCAATTAGAGTATTCAGCAGTGAAGACCTTGAGCTTGACAGACTTATTTACAAGCATGATGGCTCCAAGACCACCAGTGATGAGTTCCATTTCTCTGCATTTGATCAAGAGGTAGAAAGTTCAGATGGTCAAGAATCAATGAGTGGTGTTTTCAGAATATCCATTCAATCCAAGAACGAGCATGTGCCCAGGCGAGTTGTGGATAAAGTCTTCAATGTGGTCCGCCATGGACAGCGGTTGTTAACCATCGATGTCATTCAGTTCAAGGACGACGACTCAGGTTTCAATGATACCCAAATTGTCTACGCTCGCGAGGGAATCCTCTCCGGCAACATTGTGTCAAAATCAAACCCCTCACAGCCCCTCTTCCGCTTCACACAAGCCGACTTGAGAGATAAGAACATCCTCTTCATTCACCACGGAGCAGACCGTGAACGCTTCTCGCTACAGGTGTCCGATGGCTTCCACAAGACCACCGCACTGCTGGAGATCCAAGCAGGCGAACCCTACCTGCGAGTGGTGAACAACACCATGGTGGTCATGGACCATGGCAGCACCAAGACCCTCAACACCACCCTGTTGAGCGCCGACTCCAACATGGACATCAGAGACGACAGCGAGGTCAAGTTCAGAGTGACGGCGCCACCCGGTGACGGGAGGATTATCGTGAGTGGGATCGAGGCTTCCATGTTCACTCAGGAGGACCTGAAGAAGGGTGTTGTGTCATACGAGCATAATTATGAGAGTTTGAGGTCCAAGGACTCCTTTGGATTCACTGTCCAAGCGAAAGGATATTCTGAAGAGGGCACCTTCAGGATTAAAATATTCAAGCAAGGTTACCTTTCTGAACCTGAGGTGGTGAACAACGAAGTCATCATCTCCTATGAGGGAGAACATACCATAATCAACGAGAATCATCTCAAGGTACTGTTTCTCGATTCTCTAATTATCCTTATATTAGGCAAAACTGGTATTTTATTCTGTCAACCCCCCCCCCCCTCCCATGTGATTTAGTGCTATAACAAACCTACAATATATTGCTTTACTGACATTTAATCTGGGCTGCACACATTTGGTTTTGCTTAATGAGACAGTATTTAGAATTTATTTAATTTGGCAGTCATTACTACGTGATTGAACATTATCTTTGCAACTTCAAAGTGTATTTTCTCTTTGTGGAGTGGAGCGTTCTCATGACTCTATCAAGCGCACTGCCTCGTGATACCGTGACACTGTTTGTTTCGTAACCATCTCTCTAATGTACCAGACACCCACATAAAAGCAGGACTAAGTATGACTGTAGAGTTGCTGTTTTTAATCTAGTTTATGTACTAAATTACAGTCTATTAAGTGTGGAAAACACAGCACTAAGTGTCCCCTGAGGAGGTTTCTGGAGTTACCGTAATTTATACGCTGAGCCTGCCTGCACTTCATCTTGAAAGCAATTAATGGCGTTTAAATTGTGGGAGCGTTCACAACATATCCCCGAATATACGTATATCTTGACTTTTAAATTAATGAGAAACATTTGGGGGAAAATAAAGTTTAATTTCACAATATTGTATACATTTTGAGATCTTCAGCATTGACTCAAAAAGCACGTCGATTCCCAGCACACAGATTATTGACAAATCAAAGCCTTGACACAGACGTGGCCTTTAAAACGTTGCAAACTATTGCCTACGTTTTTGGGAGTATCTGAGCTGCATGCTTCACTGCTGACTGAAATGGAAAGTAGTTAGCTGTTCTGAAAGTCAAATGGAAACATGGCTGCCCCGACATTACAAGACTTAGGGTTACAGAGAGTTGATCCAAACTTCTCAAAATGGAATGAACCATAAATCTGTCTGTTTAAATATGCAGCATGTGCAAAATGTTACAATGCAATTTTTAGTTTCTGCTGCTCACTATACGGTCCAATTGTCAAACTTATGAGCTTATCACTCTACAAAGAAAAAGACAATATATCATCTGCAACATCATGGATTTTTCTTTGTCTTTTAGGTGGAGCAAGCTGATATTCTTCCCTCAGAAATGGTGTTCACCATCAAAGAGCTTCCTCGTCTGGGCCATGTGGTCAAGCTGACAAATAACTCAGACACTACCGCCGCCCCAGCCCTCGACTACGTTCACTCTTTCACTCAGGAGGACATTGATCAGGGGCGCATCCTCTACGTGTCTGCACCCGTCCAGGTTTATACTCATTTCATTTGCCTCTGCTGCAATCATTCAGACCCAGTGTGAAAGCAAAGACAAAACACAAACCCCGACCGTGAGCGGGTGTACATTTATACATGCATTTCTTCATCTCTATCCTATAACTTCTGCTTATTTCAACATCCGTTGTCTTCCAGGGCAGCGATGCCTTCACAGCAGACGTCAGTAACGGTTTCACCACGGTGGAGGACCTCCAGGTCTCGGTGGAGATCGTACCTCGGCTCATCCCCGTCCAGACCCTCAACTTCACCGTGAGGGAAGGCGCTGGCATGTCCGTCACCACAGATATCTTGAACATCTCGCACCCCTTCTACAGTTCGGCCATCATCGACTTTATCGTGGAGGAGCCGCCACAGCATGGGGACCTCCGGTACCTGGATGGAGAGGAGCAGGAACTCACTATATTCACCTGGGAAGAGGTAGGCACTAGTGCAGTGGTGGAAGAAATACATTTGTGACTTCCAGATAATTAAATCATAGCCATAATGGAGAAGGGGTGGGAGTTAATAAGTTTTACTTCTTCCCACTCCTTTTCGAATATGTATATATTCTATTTTTCTTTGTTTCTGAAATGGCTTTTATTTATTATTTTGCTTTCATATTCGAAATAAACACTTCAATCAATCAATCAATCAAAAATAATGATCGTGCAGTTGAAACGTTTTCACCGTGAAAACGTAACGTTATTCAAACATTATTCAAACCATATCCATTTCACATAAATTATTAGAACACAGAAAAAGCAACCAAAAATATTTGTTTTATGTTTTGTTTTACCCCCCCCCCCCCCCAAAAAAGAATTGCTGGTCAGTTCTCCAATTGTACCGAATGTTGTGGGCGTGGCCTGTTTGAAACTTCACATCATTCCTATCTATTAGGCTTGGTTCATACCATAGGCTGAAGCAGCACTGAAGCAGCGCTTCACGGAAGCTTCCAGCAGGAGTCTTGCCGTTCACACCAGAAGCACTCTCTTTTCCTCAGCGTCTCGCTCGGCGCTGCCCTCCCCCCGCTCACAACTTGCCTTGACCTCATGCCTAGCTGTTCGGGGTGCAGCGCGCTGCACGCTTGAAAAATAGAACCGTGTGGCGTGGCGTGGCGTGCGGCTGGTGTGATCGGTCTCGCCTGTGTGTTAACAAGGACGCTGAAATTAAACTGCCTCCGTGCTGCGTAGCTTCAGCATTGCTTCGGCGTAGCATCGCCGTCGGCGTATGGTGTGTTCCGCCCGTTATTCTCACGCAGGCTGCAGCAGACATAACTGATTAGAAACAAATCACTTTCCAAAACTACAGTGTTGGTATTCCCAGGGGTCATAATTGATTTGCTGATCAAATATTTTTCTCCAATTAGACTTTTCCATGTAACGTGTGTTTATTGAAATTAACTGTGCTAAGGACTGTAGTGTATACAACATGTGCCGAGGTGGCTGACTGAGAAAACTCAAGAACAAACAAAACCAGATATATTTCTGTTACTCTGAGCCCAAAAGCTTCCCGCTACACCACGGAATAATCCACAACTTCTGTCAGTCCTAAGTGTACCAGAATAACATCTACCTCATGACTTTGATCAAGAGGACTACCACAACTACACACGTCACCGTGGAACTTTCCCCAGTTCCCAGTTACTCTCCAGTGCTGTTTTGGATTTGTTGCGTAGTACCTCGCTGGCACAGCGCTAATGTGGAGAGAGAGTCTGGTAAGCGAGACTACGTAGTAAGTCTGCTACACAGTTATCTGGGCCCCCGCCATGTGGTTCAGAGGCCCCTGCTTTTAGGAAAATATTAAAAATACATGAGTAGTTACCGGTGGAAAAACCTCATGCATTCTGAATGGAACCACATAGTTTAGTGGAGCTGGTTAGTCACATAATCGTATAGCTCCTACGTCTACCCCAGCTCTCCCTCTCCTCCTCTCCTCTCTACGTCTACCCCAGCTCTCCCTCTCTACTCCTCTCCTCTCTACGTCTTACCCCAGCTCTCCCTCTGCTCCTCTCCTCTCTACATCTACCCCAGCTCTCCCTCTACTCCTCTCCTCTCTACGTCTACCCCAGCTCTCCCTCTCTACTCCTCTCCTCTCTACGTCTACCCCAGCTCTCCCTCTACTCCTCTCCTCTCTACGTCTACCCCAGCTCTCCCTCTACTCCTCTCCTCTCTACGTCTACCCCAGCTCTCCCTCTACTCCTCTCCTCTCTACGTCTACCCCAGCTCTCTCCCTCTACTCCTCTCCTCTCTACGTCTACCCCAGCTCTCCCTCTACTCCTCTCCTCTCTACGTCTACCCCAGCTCTCCCTCTACTCCTCTCCTCTCTACGTCTACCCCAGCTCTCCCTCTACTCCTCTCCTCTCTACGTCTACCCCAGCTCTCCCTCTCTACTCCTCTCCTCTCTACGTCTACCCCAGCTCTCCCTCTACTCCTCTCCTCTCTACGTCTACCCCAGCTCTCCCTCTACTCCTCTCCTCTCTACGTCTACCCCAGCTCTCCCTCTCTACTCCTCTCCTCTCTACGTCTACCCCAGCTCTCCCTCTACTCCTCTCCTCTCTACGTCTACCCCAGCTCTCCCTCTCTACTCCTCTCCTCTCTACGTCTACCCCAGCTCTCCCTCTATTCCTCTCCTCTCTACGTCTACCCCAACTCTCCCTCTACTCCTCTCCTCTCTACGTCTACCCCAGCTCTCCCTCTCTACTCCTCTCCTCTCTACGTCTACCCCAGCTCTCCCTCTACTCCTCTCCTCTCTACGTCTACCCCAGCTCTCCCTCTCTACTCCTCTCCTCTCTTTGCTGAACCATTGTGGAAAAACTGACGGTGCCTTTGGACTGCCCGGAGCCAACATAAACGGCCTCAATATATTCCTATAATAATGTGTGTGTGTGTGTGTGTGTGTGTGTGTGTGTGTGTGTGTGTGTGTGTGTGTGTGTGTGTGTGTGTGTGTGTGTGTGTGTGTGTGTGTGTGTGTGTGTGTGTGTGTGTGCGTGCGCACACAAACCTCCCGCGCTTTGCCTCTGCCAGACTCACTCCCTCTCTGTGTCTCAAAGACTCCACTGTGCATTCCAGCTCAACTGGGACTAGTGCATATAGTCATTCAGCTCAATCTGATTACGACCAGTGTCGGGGGTAACACATTACCAAAGTAACATAATAACAAGTTACAAATTAAGTTACTTTTTTTTTTTTTAATCAAAGCACATTTTAAATAAAGATAGATACAATCATTTCCTAATCAAACTGTCTGTTTTTATGTAAATAACCACTATAGATGCTGCTGCTGTTGTTTTGGTGAAAGTAATGCAAAAGTAGTGTAATAAGTAATGAATTACTCTACACAGACAGTAATATTGTAAAGTAACTTATGACTTTCAAATGGAAGTAACTAGTAATATGTAGTATATTACATTTTGAAAGTAACTTGGCCAACACTGATTACGACTAGTGCATAGTGATTCAGCTCAATCTGATTACGACTAGTGCATAGTGATTCAGCTCAATCTGATTACGTTGGTAGTAGGGAGGCGAAAAATGAGCATCGACATAATTGTCTGCCACTCTGGAAATGTCAGAGAAAAAGTTGATGTCTTCATACCGGTTGTTTCCATCAAAGAAATCCAGGCTGTGACTTTTTTTTCTTCTCTGTGACATTTCCAAAGTGGCAGACGTCTGTGTTTTTTATGAGTGGACTCAGTGTACTATTTCCTTTTACTGTTATACTCCGAGTATGAAACACAGCCATTCTCCTAAATCAGTACCACATTGAAAAACAAAAGTGCACGCCTGAGTCAGTCAGCGCCGCATTTAACCTAGAGTGTAATTGTTCCTAAATTGAAGTCGGATGTGCTATGTCCTCGTTATCCGGCATTAATTTGAACTTTTTCTACTCACTCGGGGAGCAGTGGTTCTTTTCAAGCTCAACACTGTTTCAAGCTCCACTGGCCAAGTCCCCTCGGCCCCTGGGACCGGACTTTGGCTTAACTGCTGCCTGTAGTAATTTAGTGATAAAGTCCTCGCGGGGTGGTTCTACAAGCTTGTGTAAAAAGGGTACAGTAACGCGCGCGGGGGGGGGGGTTCGATGGTGATGTGAGAGTGTGAGTCAGGCAGCCCTTCTGTATAGCAGACGTGCTCTGCTGCACTTCCCAAATACAGGCCAGGAGCGCTGCTGCGCTAACGGCAGCCGCAAGGAATGTGAAGCTACTCCGTGCTCCATGTGTCCCAGATGTGTCACAGGAGAGCAGAACGTGTGTGAGAGAAGGTACAGGTTCTGCTAAGCACAGCATTATGGTTCACTCCCTCTCCTGGTAATGAATGTACTGGAGTTCTGCCCATCCTCCTCCAGCATCCTATATAAACTCTGTTATGCTGAGGGGAGTCCACCACCTGGATGAACTATGTGAAATCCAAACTTGGAGAAGATGTGTGAAATCTGCAACACTTTTGTGTTAAAACACCTCGTCTCTAATCAGCTCAGCTCAGCTCTCCATCGGGCGCCCATTAGGTCGTCCATCTGTGCAGAACCTTAAAGCCGTTAAAACCCCACACTGGCATCTTTCTCTTTCACTAAATAGACTCAAAGTGATCACGTCCTGCATCTTCATCTCACTCACTCTCAGGTAAACAGATCCCGCACGATTAAAAAAGCATCACTCACAAAGTCTAAAGTTGACGGGCTAAATCGTGCAATTAGAATCCGATATTGATACACACATCAGAAAGACACATTGTCCCTCTTTGAGTAAATGTGATGGCCACATGTCCAACCCACCACTGCCCATTGTTTATTGTCCCAGCCAGGAGACTGATTGTCTCGCTCACTTTCCCCGATCGGTCATGATGGGGGGTGTTTTTCCAGTAGGATGCCAACCATATGGGATCCATTAGGCACTTCCTGCTCTGGAGTGCGGGTCTTCTCATCATCGAAGCTTACTGGCCTGGTTATGGACAACGTTTCAATAGTCCTGCTCTGTGCAGAGAGGGACACCAAATCTCGGTACTTTGTACCTTGGCACTTGGTACCGTCGGTCTTCCTGAAAGGCTTCAGAGGAGCACATCATAATTCTTCTTGACCCAAAGGAGATAGCAGATGGTTTCAATGAGTTCTTTGTAGATATTGGTGTTTCTCTAGCATCAAACATTAGAGATTCTCATGAGAACCCTTGTAACTTCATAAAAGGTCAGTTTTCTTCTTTGTGCAACTTTCATCCTCCCTCTGCTAAAGAAGTGCGTGAAATAATCTTGCATCTAAAGAATTCTGCTGAAGGGCATGATGGAATAAGATCCATTCTCCTAAAAGAAACAATTGATTACATAATTGAACCCTTAACTTACATCCTCTCATTGTCCTTACAATCGGGAGTTATTCCTCAGGATCTAAAAATTGCCAAAGTCATTCCAGTCTATAAATCAGGTGATCCTAAAGATTTTGGTAATTACCGTCCTATATCGATTCTCCCTTGCTTCTCAAAAATCTTAGAAAAACTGGTGTATACTAGGATCTCAAACCACCTTACTGTAAACAATATCTTATACCCACACCAATATGGTTTTCGAAAATGTTGTGCTGCTGCCTGCTCCTGGGTCCAGGGAGGGTCTCCTTGTCCCTGTGCTGCTGCCTGCTCCTGGGACCAGGGAGGCTTCTCCTTGTCCCTGTGCTGCTGCCTGCTCCTGGGACCAGGGAGGGTCTCCTTGTCCCTGTGCTGCTGTCTGCTCCTGGGTCCAGGGAGGCTTCTCCTTGTCCCTGTGCTGCTGCCTGCTCCTGGGACCAGGGACGGTCTCCTTGTCCCTGTGCTGCTGCCTGCTCCTGGGACCAGGGAGGGTCTCCTTGTCCCTGTGCTGCTGCCTGCTCCTATGTCCAGGGAGGGTCTCCTTGTCCCTGTGCTGCTGCCTGCTCCTATGTCCAGGGAGGGTCTCCTTGTCCCTGTGCTGCTGCCTGCTCCTATGTCCAGGGAGGGTCTCCTTGGCCCTGTGCTGCTGCCTGCTCCTATGTCCAGGGAGGCTTCTCCTTGTCCCTGTGCTGCTGCCTGCTCTTGGGACCTGATTATAGCCTTTGTCTGACATCTTTGAAAGAACACTGCCCTGCAAAGTCAAACAGCAGAAGCTATTTTTGTGTGTTTTAAAAGTTGGTACCTGGGGTTAAGATATCATTATAATCAAAGGTTGTAGTCATAAAAGCTACTAAACAGCTCATTGATTTGTAGGTCAGAACTAATTAACTGCATGTCCTTGTGGAAATCTCACATATCTGAACTGAATATAAAAAAGACACTTCCACACTATTTTGAATATGCTGGTGAAGACAATATTTGGATGTCACATTAATTCATGGCGGCCTGCCTTTGCTTTCTCCTTTGCACCTATGAACAGGGTTACGTTTCCAAGCATGCAGAAGATTTTCTACATTCAATTACCTGAACTGGCCGTTTAACAGACCAACAAAACGTACTACAGATGAAAATGTAGGCTATTCCAAGGGCATCAAGATATTTCCTTCTTGAAACTTATGATGAAATGAAATGAAATGAAATTAAATCAGTCTTTTGAGCATTTTGAAAGAGATGTAAATGGCCAAGCTCAGCCTCATTGAAAAGAGTCAAGTGGAACAGTAGGTCTTGAATTGTGGGCCTGTTGCTTTTGGAAAGTTCTCATTTTCAGATTGTATCCCCTGAAAACGTAGTCTAGATTGACATGCACACACTACTCATGCTGGTTATATGTGGTCGTCATATCCTGGATATCCATATCCATATGAAACTGTTTATATGCATATTCAGACATCACTGTAAAAATGCCCTCAGCTAATAAAAACCACAAAAACGAACACTTCAAAATTTCACAAAATCTTTGGAAAAGTATTGAAAAAATATCGTTGTACTGTCCCAGCATGCACAGTACATGACTAAATACATATGAAATTTTCTGTGGTTATTGATCCCATCTCACCTATTGTGATCTTTGTTGCTTTCAAGAATAATCTTCGATGGTTCTATTATAAAGTGATATACAGCAGATTTAGTACAGTCAAGATATCTATCAGCTAAAATCATAAAACCCAAATTCTTCAAATCAAACCCGGAAATGAAGGTCAAAAGTATGTCATTTTGAAGTTGAGACTGTAGAAACCCTGCATTCAGGTTTCATCTAACTGTCATAAGAGTTTATGCAGGTTATACAGGATATAATGTTTCCATGGATTCACTCAAAAAAAAAACTTGTAGCCTCACCCATCCTTTACCCAGCTGAAGCGTGTCCTGACAATCAGGTCTGAGTTAAGATTGAGTGTCTACCCGGGTCCCTTTTGTGTTTTTCAGGTGAAACTTGGACACGTCTACTACATGCATGACAGCACCGAGAGCACCGAGGACTGCTTCACGCTCTCCGCCTCGGCCTATGAGATCGAGCGCCGGAGCCTCCCTGTCACCATCACAGTGACTGTCATACCCGTCAACGACGAGCCGCCAAAACTGACACGTAACACCGGACTGGAGGTAATGCTGTTTGAACAGTCATGCTCTGTTACTTTGAGCTGTCTTCCAATATGCCCGACTGTAAAGGGGCTTGGAAAAGTTGCTATTGCTGAAAAATCGATACCCCGTAAAGGGAAAACTACATAGTTGTCCAGATTTGTATGCCTCCGCCGGCGATAGCCAGGACGGAGGCATTATGGATTCGGGTTGTACGTCCGTATGCCCGATGTTTGTTTACGCGATATCTGAGGAACGCCTTGACAGAATTTCATCATTTCATTCAATTGCCTCAAACGTTGACTTGGACTCAAGGAGGAACTGATTAGATGTTGGTGGTCAAAGTTCAAGGTCACTGTGACCTCACAAACGCCATTTCCAAGCTCTTTAACGCGATATCTCAGGACCGCCTCGATATAATTTCTTCCAATTTGGCTCAAACGTCGACTTGGACTCATAGATGAACTGATTCCATTTTGGTGGCCAAACGTCAAGGTCACTGTGACCTCATGAACGCCAGTTTCAAGCTCGGTAACGGCATATCTCAGTAACACCTTGACGGAATTCCTTCACATTTGGCTCAAACGTCAAAGTCTGGACAGACATGCATGTCGACTGCTCACTTGTTGGCGGAGGCATATATCTGCGGTGCGGTCGTTCTAGTTTGAACCTGTCTTTATACAGGGGGAGTCTCACTGAGAGCAATGCTCTCTTTTTCAGGAGTGCCCTGTTCACATTCTCACACACATTCATACCTGGAAGCTGACCAGTACAACCACAGTCTGATCTGTTGGCCACTGAGCAGCTCCACCGGAGCGGTTGGGGTTAAGGGCCTTGCTCAAAGGCATCTCAGTGGTGGTTCTCCCGGGGATTGAACCGCCGACCTTCCTGTCACAAGCTTGCTTCTCTAACCTTTAGCACCAGATGTTGATGAAAGATGACTTGTGATATTCACATGAACACCATTCAAAGTTGGAATATGAAGTCAGAAAGTCACATACAATTTTGCTCCCCGAATGTCCAACTCATGATGTAATGATTACCTTTCATCTCCTGAACATGGTGGAAAAATCAAGTTTTATGTCTGTCAACAGCAAGAAAACATTTAAGAAATTGCAGACACATGCACCTTTATTACATGATAGTCATTAGGCAGGCCGACCAAAACAAACAACATGTGTTTATATGAAGTTTGTTAAATGAGCTTGTTAAACTGCGGGGGACATCCATGCTTGTTTATAATTTGTCTTCCTTGTTTGATTTTCTGTCAAACTAACACATGCATGCAATGCTGTTTAGCAGCCAACTTAGAAATTAGCACCAGGACGACAACACACAGCCGTCAAATTAAAATGTAAGCATTATGCATTATATATATATATATATATATATATATATATATATATATATATATATATATATATATATATATATATATATATATATATATAGTGTATACTAACAGAATCTGTTAAATAATCAAATCATAAAATTGATGTTCATCACATTAAACTGTAATATAAAGTACAGTTTAATTTTATGATGGATTTTAATTTGTATTTAGTTTTTATCATTCATTCAGACAAGACAATTGTGTACCACAATAACTTGATATTATAGCACATCATTATAGTGAAAGGTGAGCAACCTTTTTTTATTGCCCAGTCTCATACACCCCATTAGCCGCTACTGTCGGATGAAATGAACATGTAATTAAATGACATGTTTATTCAGTTACACGTTTAATTACAGTCAGTTAGTACGTGGCTTTAGAAGGATTGACCGCACGTTGCAGACATGTACGCTTGCTTTGCTTCAGACAGAAAAGAGACGTTTTGAAAGATCAGTGAAGCACATTGCACTGTAAGAGTGGACAGGCAGTTGGAAGAAGCCAGCAGTAATCAGCTCACAGAACTGGAAACTAACCTTGTCATTCAGCCCTCCCTGCTCTGCCTGCGGCTCCGCGTCTCCCTGGCAACCCGTATTTTTGGAAAACCAAGATGGTCGACAAGACGGCGGTTTTCTGGCAGAGTGAGGGAGCGCCTCTTCTGCTGCGGCTGCACAATGTAACATAAGAATATGTGCATTTCTCAGCAGCACACAGAGCCAGGACTGGCCCAGTTGCGCTTGGCTTGATTTAAAGCAGGATGTGTGTGCGTGTGCGTGTGCGTGTGCGTGTGTGTGTATGTGTGCGTGTGCGTGTGTGTGCGTGTGTGTATGTGTGTGTGTGTGTGTGTGTGTGTGTGCGCGTGCGTGCGCGCGCTGACCTCCACAGCAGATGATCAGACATGATGATTAACATGGCCATGATCAGGCTCTGTTCATGATCACCAGCAGGCTACGATACAGCTGGTCTCTATTAGGACATCACTCCCTTTGTTTGTGTGGTTCTTCTTGGCTTTACTTTATGTCTGTATAGTTGTCCCTCTGCAAATTTGACAATCTGGCTCTCTATGTAGGCTATATTTAATTATCTGGATTTGTCCATCTGTCTGTCGGTCTGTCTGTCTGTCGGTCTGTCGGTCTGTCTGTCTGTCTGTCTGTCTGTCGGTCTGTCTGTCTGTCTGTCTGTCGGTCTGTCTGTCTGTCTGTCTGTCTGTCTGTCTGTGTGTGTGTCTGTCTGTCTGTCTGTCTGCCTGTCTGTCTGTCTGTCTGTCTGTCTGTGTGTGTGTGTGTGTGTGTGTGTGTGTGTGTGTGTGTGTGTCTGTCTGTCTATCAGCCTGCCTGCCTGCCTGTCTGTCTGCCTGTCTGTCTGTCTGTGTATCTGCCTGCTGCCTGTCTGACTGTCTGTCTGTCTGTTTGTCTGTCTGCCTGTCTGCCTGTCTGTCTGTCTGCCTGCCTGTCTGTCTGTCTGTCTGTCTGTCTGTCTGCCTGCCTGTCTGTCTGTCTGTCTGTCTGTCTGTCTGCCTGCCTGTCTGTCTGTCTGTCTGTCTGTCTGTCTGCCTGTCTGTCTATCTGCCTGTCTGTCTGTCTGTCTGTCTGTCTGCCTGTCTGTCTATCTGCCTGTCTGTCTGCCTGTCTGTCTGAATGTAGGTCTCTCTATCTACCAGCCTGTCTCTACCACCTCCATCTCTCTCCCAATTCTATCAAGTCTTAGTAGGATGGAGTTCTTATTATGTATCCAAACACATTTGCTGTCAATGGCCGCCCTCATCCCCTCCCTGTTTGTACATATGACCCATAAGTGAGTGAGCAGATGATTGAAAGCTGCCCTCCTCTAGGCCTTCAGCCAGTACAGTATCATTACTTTATTTCCCCCCCACATCAGAACCTGCATCAGGTGTTTGAGTAGTTAATCTGTGTCTCTGGGAGGAGTCCCTCACTGCAGACGCTGGCTTTAAATGAGAAGGGCATGGGTACACTACACTTATATACCTCATGGCTACAGTATCTTAACCTCATGGCTACAGTATCTTATATACCTCATGGCTACAGTATCTTATATACCTCATGGCTACAGTATCTTAACCTCATGGCTACAGTATCTTATATACCTCATGGCTACAGTATCTTAACCTCATGGCTACAGTATCTTATATACCTCATGGCTACAGTATCTTATATACCTCATGGCTACAGTATCTTAACCTCATGGCTACAGTATCTTATATACCTCATGGCTACAGTATCTTAACCTCATGGCTACAGTATCTTATATACCTCATGGCTACAGTATCTTATTTACATCATGGCTACAGTATCTTATATACCTCATGGCTACAGTATCTTAACCTCATGGCTACACTATCTTATATACCTCATGGCTACAGTATCTTAACCTCATGGCTACAGTATCTTATATACCTCATGGCTACAGTATCTTATATACCTCATGGCTACAGTATCTTAACCTCATGGCTACAGTATCTTATATACCTCATGGCTACAGTATCTTAACCTCATGGCTACAGTATCTTATATACCTCATGGCTACAGTATCTTATTTACATCATGGCTACACTATCTTATATACCTCATGGCTACAGTATCTTAACCTCATGGCTACACTATCTTATATACCTCATGGCTACACTATCTTATATACATCATGGCTACAGTATCTTAACCTCATGGCTACAGTATCTTAACCTCATGGCTACACTATCTTATATACATCATGGCTACAGTATCTTAACCTCATGGCTACAGTATCTTCTTTACATCATGGCGCTGGACTGCAGCAGCTGCATGGCTCGTGGGTACGGATCAAGAAATGATCTCACATCTCATCAGCTTCTTCTCCCACACACGCGTGTCCACTCCGGCAAACAGTCGAGCTCCTCTCATACATGGAGTCAGAGACATAGCAGTGAGTGTAGCGACGCCCCTACACTTAAACCAGCCGTGCCTTTTCCATATCCTGGAGGAAAGAGACAGAGAGAT
Organism: Poromitra crassiceps; assembly: GCF_964638095.1. Taxonomy (NCBI): domain Eukaryota; kingdom Metazoa; phylum Chordata; class Actinopteri; order Beryciformes; family Melamphaidae; genus Poromitra; species Poromitra crassiceps. The sequence continues at coordinate 8,900,373 of NC_139652.1, forward strand.
GCTGGATGCCAGGGCAAATTTGGGCTACAGCTTGAGACATCTGGCGCCCCCTTAAAGGGTCTCCGACATTTAAGAGACAGCGGTATATCCTGTTGTGTCATCTGCAAACGAAGTCGTTTTTGCCTATGGCAGCTCCTTCATTACTGCCCTCCGAATGAAATATCAGCCATTTGTGTCCGATCAAATTGAATTTGCAGCCCGTCCACTTAGATGCTAAATGTATTGATTGTTATATAAACCGTCACTTTGCGGGTCCTCTCTCAGATTGCCTGCCCTAAATTGCCTTCTGCCTGCCTGCCTGCCTGCCTCCTGCTGCTGAGCGGGCTGATGTGGCCATCTAGTGTTGGGGATTGAGGAATACACTGTAAAAAAAAGAAATCTCCATCTGGACTAGGAGTGACAGTGTCTTGGAACAAGTGTGTGATCAGACTTTTTTAAAGACATATATCTCTTATTTTGCCCCCCCCCCCTCTTTTATTTCTTTTTATTTGTCCCCCCTTTTAATTTTTAATTTTTTAAATTTTAAATCTTTTATGTTGAACTCTATCAAAACAATCTAAATGATCTCACCCACTTTGCAGACTTTTCCACCTGCATGTTTTTTGGAGTGTGTACTTTTTTTCATTGGGGCTGTATCACAGTATTTTACATCAAAAGGTAGGCTAGTACCTCTCGCTCTCTTTATATGAGAAGAGTTTAGTAATTGATCGCTTTCTCTTTATTTATAAAGCGCTTCCCCAAAACATGGTTGTTATATGTGGCTTGACTGGATTGGAGAGTTGCAGTTTATCAGAGCCGCTGCCTGGTGCTCCAGGTTCCTGGGATCGGCAGTGACCTGAGAAACACTGCGCTCCATATACCTGCAACAAAACTGCAGTAAACCCTGAAGGTTCCTGCTTTGGTTACAAAGAGCCAAGTCAGCAATCTGATTAAGAGCCTGATTCGCTTTGTGAATATTTTAACTGTGCTATGTGCAGCGTTTTTAAATGCATAATTGTATAATATGTCATTATTAAACAACCGTGGAACTAAAATGACTGGACACAGTCGAGACAATGACATGGCCACACTTCTATTTCACAGCAGCGGGATTGATAGTGGTACTGCTGCTTCTTAGAATTAAAGGAATAGTTCACCCAAAAATGAAAATGATGTCATCACCTGCTCACCCTCAGGTCAAATGAAACACAGGTGAAATGTGTTAGTCCATATAACACACAGGGAGGTAGCACAACTTTGTAGCAGCCTTCTCTAAAAGAACTGACGTCAATGTGTGTTTCAGTTTGTGGGGTAACCCTGTGGAATGGTTTAGATGAGGAAACTAAAAGGAGTAAGAACGTTGTATTGTTCAAAAACAGATATAAGAAAACACTAATTGATAAGTACAAAACTGAGGATCACTAAAGTGTATTTTTTTTTCTTTTGATTTGTTTATAATTTGTTTTTTCTTTATTCTATTTTTATTTTAACATTGTAAGAGATTTGTTATATTGTGAAGAAAGGGGCAGGACTAGATAAGCATTTGCTTCCTTCTGCTCCTTCTCGAACGTTTTGCTTTTTTGAGATTTGTTAGATTCAAATGTTTATGTTTTGTGTTTTGTGTTTTATCCTTTTTATTGTATTTTATATGGTTGATTGTTCGAGATAAAAATAAACTCAACTCAACTCAACTCAATGGAGATGTTAGACTTCCAAAACAACTGAAGTCAATGGGGATGTTACACTTCCAAAACAGCTAAACAATCACCCTGAACAGAAAGACCTACACCATCATTTGTTGCAAGTCAATTAGAGCTGTATTTAAGATTTACATTACATTATGGTGTACGTAGGTCTTCATTTGTTTTGGAGAAGGCTGCTATGGGGTTGTGCTGGAAACCTCTGTGGGATTAGATTAGATTAGATTAGATTCGAAATTGTATTAATCCCAGATGGGGAAACTGATTTGCCACCAAGGCGATATATATATCTACAGACAACAACAGACAGCAACCGCTACAGTCACAGTACACAGACACAATAAAAAGCCATTGAGACCAGATTAACAGCTTTGTTTGTTAAAAAAAATCTGACCGCTGCTGGTACAAAGGACCAGTTATATGGACAAATAATAAAAAATAATTTACATTTTTTTAACTATTCCTTTACGACCACATTTCCCATAAGCCCCATTACTTTCTCCCGCAAAGAGGATTTTGCAACTTATCCCACCTTCCCCTCCCTCTCCCTGCATAGCCCCTCCCTCTTCCCCTCCCTCTCCCTGCATAGCCCCTCCCTCTCCCTGCATAGCCCCTCCCTCTTCCTGCATAGCCCCTCCCTCTTCCCCTCCCTCTCCCTGCATAGCATCACTCTGGATGCGTTTGCTTCCCTTTTGCTTTACTGAGTGAAGACCATAAACTTGTTGGAAGTGATTTTTCCAACAGCGCCCTCTTCCTGTTTTGTGCCATAAATCAAAGCCATCACATTTCCCACCAAATCCAACGCAGTGGCTCACAATGTGATGCAGTGTAGAGGCAGGTAGAACAATGTGATGCAGTGTAGAGGCAGGTAGAGAGGCTCACAATGTGATGCAGTGTAGAGGCAGGTAGAGTGGCTCACAATGTGATGCAGTGTAGAGGCAGGTAGAGTGGCTCACAATGTGATGCAGTGTAGAGGCAGGTAGAGTGGCTCACAATGTGATGCAGTGTAGAGGCAGGTAGAGTGGCTCACAATGTGATGCAGTGTAGAGGCAGGTAGAGAGGCTCACAATGTGATGCAGTGTAGAGGCAGGTAGAGAGGCTGACAGACATCTCGGCAATGTGTGCGTTTGTTTACAGCAATTACACAAGTGTCTCTCAATTAATGTGGATTTATCGATGGTATAATGCTACACACATAGCACCATTGAATTCATGTTTGACAAGTCATTTAATTGGTTGTAAATATCGTTTGTCTTTCTCTTGTTTGCATTCCTTTCCCCCCCCCGTATGTAAACTGGGCTCTCGTGGGAAATAAGACGGCCCCTAACCCATCTCTCATGGAAACAGGTACAGTGAGATAGGAAGTGCAGGCAGAAAATAAGATCCTGCTTTGTAATGACTTTGCTTGTCACTTTGTGTAAACGCTATGGTGAAATAAACGTTCACGGACACAGAGACTTTGAGCTATCAACATGTTCTCGTCTGCCTGTCCTTTGATTCACATACTTCTTGTCTGGGGAGCAATTTCTCCACACAGAGTGAGTGTGCGATGATGGATTACGCTTTTGGACTGTCGAAGCTGTCCGTCACTGTGAACGCAGCGTCAAACTGAATGGGATGTTATGAGCGGTGGAATGTAAGGCAACTGATTTGTACATCTCACAACACATTTTACTACACATTTATTATATTGAGTCTGAACCAGCAGAAATGATAGAGAAGGCCGAGAAAAGTTGACAATGTTGTTATTTTCACAACAGTACTAAGTTTAAACTCAGATACTGCAATACTTTCAAATGAAAATAACTATATGTAGTATATTACATTTTGAAAGTAACTTGCCCAACACTGCTGCCGACGCGTCACTTCCTGGTCGCGTGAGACCCGGCTCACCTCCCGACGTGTTCCATTTTTAACCGTAACCCAAACCATAACGCTAACCTTAACCACGTTGTTTTGGTTGCCTGAACATAGCTGTTGTTTAAACATAAGCGCGTGACACTTTCAAATTAACGTTCGCTCATATATGTCGTTTTGGGAGTTATTGGAAATCGTCGTTTTGGTATGAGGACGTGTTGGTATAATAGTTCAACGGTCTACGGTCCCAGCAGGCCGGACCAATCAGCATCCAGAGGCAGCTACAGGTGGGATTTAGCTGTGACGACAGCGAGAAGCGAGTCTGTGATAGGCGGTGATAGGCAGATGGTTCATCCAATCACCTGCCAGGTATTTTTGAATGCACCTGCCATTTTCCTAACAGTTTCCAAAGACCCAGATGCTTCTGTGTAACAAAGCATCTGGCAGCGTCGGGTTACATCGAGTGCAGGTCGAAGAGGAAGAGGTCAATTTGACAGTAGCCTCAATAGACCAGAATGCAAAGCAACTGAAAGACATTCTGGACTGGAAAAATTCTCACTCTCTTGTTCTTACTGTGCGATCGCTGTAATATTGCTCTCTGAGAGTACGCCCACAACTCACCGCTGAATGTAACACGTTCAGGCCCATTCCCTGCATGGCTGGTGAAAGTTATTCTGGGAAATGTTAGGAAATCACTAACGAAGAATAAGACGGGGAAGTTTGAGAGAAAGATACGCCAAAAAAGTCAATTACAACACTTCATCAACAAAATAACTCCAGGGGATGCATTGGACACAGATTGATGAAACACAACAACAGCCACATGTCATATACATTCACTTGCATTATGTGCCATATGGTATAAATTGTCAGCTGAGCTGACTTGCACTGTGGCAAACAGTGGAACTTTGAAGCATAATAACTATCCCTGATTGTATTTATGTGAGTCTGAGATTTCTCCTCTCCTTCTCCTTCTGCCTTGAGGTATCTTATTACTCTTTATCCTGAGACTGGAGAGAGAGAGAGAGGGTGTGTGGGGGGGGGGGGGGGGGGAGGCTGGGTATCGGATCGGAGAGCGCATTGCGTCCGAGAAGATCGCTCACTCTGCCAGCTGATTCCTGCTTTTTAAAGAATGTCTTTCTGGGGGTCTGGACCATTTCTTCCAATTAATGCTCCTTTCAGCCCGCCGCCCATTAGCAGTGCATTAAAGGCCTCCACCCAGGGAGAGTGGTTCAGCCTGCGCCCTCTCCATCTTCTGATAACACCAGCGTCTAGACTGCCACGGAGAAGGAATTCACCTTTTAAATGGTTACCTTGGAGGTGGCTGTTTTGTAGGAGCGCTTTTGTCTTGTTTTTGCTGCTTAGTTTCTCTCAAGGTTTCTCCATTAAGCTCCTTTCAGTCGTTTCCCTTGGCTGCCTTCTTCTTCTGGGTTTGTACAGAAAGTGTGACTGTATGTCAAGAAGTTGACTGTGACACAGCCATTGATCTGTCATATTATTTAATTATTTTTATTTAAATTCAAATTTATTTAATTTGTAATCAATTATTAATTAATTACATTTTTGAGATTTTCAAGTGGGCCATGAGTGGGAAAAGGTTGGGAACCCGCATGGTTTAGGCCTTTATATCTGTTACTGACAGCATGGCGGTTAGCACTGTTGCCTCACAGCAAGAAGGTCCCGGGGTTCGAACCCCGGTCCATCCCGGGCCCTTTCTGTGTTGGAGCTCGCAAGTTCTCCCCCGTGTTCGTAATGGGTTTCCTCCGGGTGCTCCGGTTTCATCCCGCCGTCAAAGACACGTATGTTAGCTCAATACTCCTGAGTTAACACGGCAGTGCGCATGGTCTAGTTTTTAAATCAATATCCTGTGCTTGTCTTGATTCACACTTCTCTCAAAGTGGCCCTCACTGTGACAGGAATCTGCATGCTTGTATCTATCTCTGACTGTCTCACTCTGTCTCTGATGTTTGTGTCAGGTCCTTGCTGGTGAGGAAGCTGACATCACCTCCAGCATGTTGAACACTGAAGACGCCGACACCCCTACAGAGCAGCTGGTTTACCACGTGGAGGCGCCCGCCAGCGGCATGGTGTCGCTGAAGGAGTCGCCCGACGAGGAGAGCCTGAACTTCACACAGGCTCAAATAAACAACGGCGAGGTCATCTTCATTCACGAAGGTAAGGCGGGACAGGATGAGAGGAAAGGAAGTCGACCACACGTTCATAGCCTCAACACATGTCATGCTTCTCATTTGATGCAATTTGTCGGGAATTGTTTTTTAAACGGGCATGATGACGTTATATGAACTTTATCAGCCAATCAGCGACCAGAATCGCAACAACACTGATAAAACGATGACCTCCTACACAAGTCTCTAAGTTTTGAAAGGGAGAAATCTCCCTCTCTACCTTGCGGAGTAATGGTTGAGGTATTAGTATTGATCAATAAGCCTATAGAACCCCTGCAGATACATTAAGGCCACGTTGTGCTAATGGGCCAGTAAAAGTGTCAGTTATCATGGCTAACAGGTGTTGCAGTTAAACAATATGGCATCTCTGTCTTTCTCAAGGCCACAAAGATGGCCTGTTAGTAAGGGATAGTTAAAATAATCAATATAATCTCACCATACTATAACTGGAGAGGGAGATGGCATGGTGCGGCGCACAATTTGGCGACACAACGGAGCTGCGTACGTGAGCGGGCGAAGCCGGGTGAGCTGCGTCTGCGACTTGAGGGCAAACCAACGAGGCACGGTACGAATGAGCGATGAGGAGGAGGAGGGGAAGGAGGAGGACGAGGAGGCACGGTACGAATGAGCACTGCCCGTTCAGCGGGCGTGGCGAGGGACAGCTCTGTTTCTACCAGCTAATAATAATATGACATGTGATTAATCCCCAATAGTGTGCACTAGTGAACACTACAACTACATATGGGCACCTTTAGGTCAGAAAGGAAGAAAGAAAGAAAGAAAAGGAGCAGAGTTGAAGCCTTTGCTCCCCCTGCAGGTGAGGAGTCTGGTGGTTTCGGCTTCACGGTGACAGACGGCGAGCACACGTCTCCTCTCTACCAGTTTGTGGTCACGGCCAGGCCTCTCACCATCACCATGGAAACGCAGGAGGAGCTCATGGTGTTTCCAGGTAAGATGCCACAATCCTCTAGAGAAGCTGTGGTTCCCACACCTTTTTAAACATGACAAACCATTACCACCCAATTCACAATAGGCCTTATCTATAAATGATGAGAAGAGCAAATTTGTGAATGAATCAACGTTCCTGATCATTTTTACTGCCAGTTCCACAGGACTTTATATTATCTTGAATAATTTCGACAAGATATACGGTTGATACATCATAACTTGGTTTTATGCACATATTATCGTGCATAAAACCAAGTTATGATTGATCAACCGTCTAGGGTCTAGAGTCTAGGGTCACGCCATGAAGAGCTCCAGTGAGAAGACTGGGGTGACTTGGTGGTCCACCTAACTGTTAAAGCCATTTTGCTGATCTTCAACCGGATTTGTAAATCCAAAAACTGTGAACAGTTTTGCGGTCATTCATTTAGTTTGACAGTCATTGAGATGTAATTTGTGATGTAAGTTGTGATGTAAGTTGTGGACCGGTGATGTCATGCATGCACAAAATGACACCACTGGTCCACACCTTAAGTCAAATCAAGTCTCAATACTGTCCAACTGAATAAACGACTGCAAAACTGTTTTCAGATATACTACTGATTTTGTAAAGATACAAAGCTGTTTGAAAATTGGCAAAGTGCCCCTTTAACAATGAAACTTAAAAAAATATATATATATTTGTTTATCTCTCTCTCTCTCTGTCTGTTATAGCTGAAAATGCTACAGACACAGAAATAGTGTGAAATGTATTCTGAGCTCTACTGCTTGCTTGTAAGAATTTAAGCTTATTCGATTGTCATTCATCATTATAAGTCAGTATTTGTGTCAATGAAACGGCTCAAATGTAACGTAAATCTAAAACTGCCACAGAACTAGGCTATAAAACACTGTAAGTCTCCTGTGATCCCAACTGCTGCACTATGAAGGTGACTTTCAACAAGTCTCATTCAAAACATACAGTGCACCAAATAGAAATGTGCATAGACACGGAACGGCTTCGTTCCAAACCGCTGCATAAATCCTTCAGACATCAAAATTGTTACCTGATCTTCAGTGAGCGATGTTTCAAAAACACTGCATTGCGTCTTCAAATGCAATGTCTGAAATTGCGCCGGCAAAAATGCAACTATTTTGTGCGCACATGTCTGAACGAAGGCAATAACGTCAGTTCTATTCCATAACGAGCGTTACTTTCACGCCAGCCATTGTTGTCTGAGACGAGGTGTCACATTTCTCAAAACTCTCCACATCAAACTGAAATGTCACATCACACAAATGTGCATGAGTTACTGTAGGCGCAAACATTTAGAGACCATTTTAGATTCTGCTTAATTTTACAAGCTCGCTACACTAGACTGGCAAGAAGCCATCTACAGAATGGTCTCCGCATCATTCTGAGCACGTGTGTGCTTTCACAGAATCAGTCTCAGCATCATTCTGAGCGTGTGTGTGCTTTCACAGAATCAGTCTCAGCATCGTTCTGAGCGTGTGTGTGCTGCTTTCACAGGAACAAGACAGCGTATCACCGGTGCCAATCTGGGGGCTGTGACCAATGAGGATGGAAACGAGATAAGCTACTCGCTCGTCCGCCCACCTCGTCTGGGAAGACTCATCTTAGCCAATGACAGGAACCAGTATGAGGAAATTACCCGCTTCTCCCAAACACAGGTAATGTGTGTTCCTGTGTGAACTGAAGCTACTGTAATGTGTGTTTTTAACCGGAGGTTATGTTTTTTTCTCTACGTATTTATGTCCTTCCTTTTCCAAAACATAATTTCTCACTTGCTTCTCAGGGCTTCCATAAAAACATGGATTTGTTTGAAAGTATTTTTCTTTAATGACACAAGGGATGACTTAACAGCATATCTCGTGTATTGGTAAATGTTGCATGTGCTAGGGGACACTGTAAGTTTGACTATTATTCTTTTTCCCTAAATAAATCTTATGTAATTACTTTATGTATAAAGCACTGATCAAATGTTACAAAGTACTTTACACAAAGTCAGTCAACAAAGTTAAATAAATGAATGAATGAATGAATATGAATAAATAAATAATACGATCATTAAAACAGGGAAACTCAAATGTGTTAAGTCAAGTAATAATAATACATATAAATAGCAATAAAAAATAAATAAAGGTAAGAGCAAAAGCAGGGCCCAGAAACAATCACTAAGGGTTAAAGTAGAAGTAGAAAAATGACGGAGAATCCAACACAGTTCAAATAAAAGCAGATCTAAAAAAGAATGGTCTTTAAAAGTGATTTAAGGCCAAATCTTATCTACTTTCAGGTAATAACATTTCTATGAATAGACCATAATGCATGACTCAGCCCAGTAGTCTACTGTAACTGCAGTAGCAGTATGCCTGATGGTACCATCAGGCCCACAGAAGAGAGACAAAATACTAGTTTCATACAAATAATAGCCCAACTAATCCTACATTGCATCACAAACTGCTGCTGCCTACCACTTTCCCACAAGTGGAAAATTAGCAATTAGGACTGTTCCAGTTTCTGCTCTTGCATACGGGGGGGGGGGGGGGGGGGGGGGTTGTGACTTTTCTGCATATTTTTTTTAACTCTGATTTTACTCCTACATTGATTTGAGTTTTATCTTTAGGCGTGTGAGAGGTTAATATAATGGACTCGCTTATTGGTAAAACACAGTCAGTCTACACAGTATAAGTCCACTAGTATCCATAAATAATACTAGTTTGCTGATATTGATCATCCTAAAATATTTAGCTGGTCATGAAATATTATATTCCATGTCAAAATGGATAACCATTATCCCATCATTTTTATTGATAACACTTTATTTAGTAGATAGAATCTAGCAGCATTTTTCAAGCCCTCAGTATGAGAGGCATCAACATGTTCCACTTTTGTGCCAGTAGGGGGCCTCATTGCATATTGAATTCATTGCTCTGCACTGAGTGCCATCTTCAGGTTCAGGTGCTTTACCCCATTACCTGTTGGGGGAATACAGTAAATGTGTTACTGTTACATAATGATGATATTCCAGTGATTACATTGCAAACAATTGGCAACTTTAATCAGTCATTTGTATCGATTTTGTTGGCAAAGTAACCCAAAAGAAAGCAGTGTTCAGATTACATACGGTTTTCAAATATTATTACACTACTGCTGACATTTTAGCAGTATGGATTGCATTTTGATACTGTAGCCACCTTTACAAACCTTACTGGAGGGGTATGGGGTGCACAATGTGTACCAACCTAATGCGGAAGCATCAAGCAGACTGGTGAAGATTCCCACTGCACATGAATGCAACACAGCCCAGAATGTGAGTGGTGGCGTTTTCACAGCTGCTCGTCTTTGCCTCTGTGCCACACTCATTTCCATCCTGACGTGTGATGTGAGCACGCTGGATCAGCATGAGAACACATTCTTTCCCCCTGATCTGATCCATTTTGAGCCTGATGAGAAATCTCACAGAAAATAAAACGTTCATATGATACAACGACATACGCAGAGAGACACTGCTGGGCTGAAAATACCATTTGATGATGATTTGACCGGAGTTACTGTGTGGGTGTGAGGGTGTAGGTGTGAGGGAGTGTGTGTGTGTGTGCGCGTGTGTGTGTGTGTGTGTGTGTCTGTGTGTGTGTGTGTGTGTGTGTGTGTGTGTGTGTGTGTGTGTGTGTGTGTGTGTGTGTGTGTGTGTGTGTGTGTGTCTGTGTCTGTGTGTGTGTGTGTGTGTGTGTGTGTGTGTGTCTGTGTGTGTCTGTGTGTGTGTGTGTGTGTGTGTGTGTGTGTGTGTGTGTGTGTGTGTGTGTGTGTGTGTGTGTGTGTGTGTGTGCGCGTGTGTGTGTGTGTGTGTGTGTGTGTGTGTGTGTGTGTGTGTGTGTGTGTGTGTGTGTGTGCGTGCGTGCGTGTGTGCGTGCGTGTGTGTGTGTGTGTGTGTGTGTGTGTGTGTGTGTGTGTGTGTGCCAGTGTTGGGGGTAACTCATTACAAAAGTAACATATTACATGTAATATATTACTTTTAATATAAGTTAATATAAGCAGTAACTCAGTAATATAACTTATTACTTATAGGATTTCAGTAATATTATACCAGTTACTTTGTCAAGTAACTCAAGTTACAAATTCAGTTATATTTTATTAAATCAAAGCACCTATTTAAAAAAGATACAATCATTTCCTATTCAAACTGTGTGTTTTTATGCAAATAACCACTATAGATGACAATAACAAAGCAAAAGAATAACATTTAGAATCTTGGATTGTTTACACTGACTTCAAGGCGGTTGAAATTATTTTTCGGGATGGTTCCGGGGCGGCGATGTCATTCTGCTGCTGCTGTTGTTTTGGTAAAAGTAATGCAAAAGTAGTCTAATAAGTAACAAGTTACTCTACACAGAAAATAATATTGGAAAGTAACTTATTACTTTCAAATGAAAGTAACTAGTAATATGTAGTATATTACATTTTGAAAGTAACTTGCCCAACACTGGTGTGTGCGCATATGTGTGTGTGTGTGTGTGTGTGTGTGTGCATCTGTGCGCGCGCGCCCGTGCGTGCGTGTGAGAGCAGAGTTGAGTTTAGGACATGGTGACCTCAGAGAGCATGCAGTCACATTCCAGGTCCCTAACCTAACCCGTCTCCCACTTGAACTCTGCCAAACCTCTGCAGCCTGTCGGCTTCTCCGTTTCCTCTGTGGTGCCTGCAGGCGTCACAGAAATATTTGACCAAATTAAAATGTGAGTTACAGTCTGCCCGAGTCAAGTGAAATCAACAAATTACCGAAAGGCATTTCACCTGTAGAAACCGTTGCTAATATCAACTTAATATTGCTTTGCTGCCCATCTCTAAAAATATCTGTTGGAAAGAAGCAAATTCAATGTAATCTGTAACATAACACCTGGTAGTAGTCAATATTGAAAAACAAAATACGTTGATCATCTTTCCCAAGTGTTTTATATCAAAACAGCCACTAACTTTAAACCAAAATACAGTAGAGTAATAAGAAAATTTAACATTTCTGTCTTTACCCACAAATGAAACCTTGTCTCACTGAATAATCACTTGATTTGACCTTAAAACAGCTCACCATCTTGTGATTTTCTTTCCCAGCTGGAGTCCGGAGCAGTGTTCTATGAGCACCAGATTCCTGAAGAGCCTTTTTGGGTGGTGAGGGACTCCATAGATCTCATTCTGTCATCCCAGCCAGCCCCAGACGTGCGTCACATCCTCCCCATCACCGTCTCATACTACGCTGCTCACAGCAACATCTCCACACAGCTGTGGAAGAACAAAGGTATGAAGGAAGTGATTATGGGTGTTGCTATGTTCCCTCAGCTCTATGTTCCCTCAGCTCTATGTTCCCTCAGCTCTATGTTCCCTCAGCTCTATGTTCCCTCAGCTCTATGTTCCCTCAGCCCTATGTTCCCTCAGCCCTATGTTCCCTCAGCTCTATGTTCCCTCAGCTCTATGTTCCCTCAGCTCTATGTTCCCTCAGCTCTATGTTCCCTCAGCCCTGTTCCCTCAGCTCTATGTTCCCTCAGCTCTATGTTCCCTCAGCCCTATGTTCCCTCAGTCCTATGTTCCCCCAGCTCTATGTTCCCTCAGCTCTATGTTCCCTCAGCTCTATGTTTCCTCAGCTCTATGTTCCTTCAGCTCTATGTTCCCTCAGCCCTATGTTCCCTCAGCTCTATGTTCCCTCAGCTCTATGTTCCTTCAGCTCTATGTTCCCTCAGCTCTATGTTCCCTCAGCTCTATGTTCCCTCAGTTCTATGTTTCCTCAGCTCTATGTTCCCTCAGCTCTATGTTCCCTCAGCCCTATGTTCCCTCAGCTCTATGTTCCCTCAGCTCTATGTTCCTTCAGCTCTATGTTCCCTCAGCTCTATGTTCCCTCAGCCCTATGTTCCCTCAGCTCTATGTTCCCTCAGTTCTATGTTTCCTCAGCTCTATGTTCCCTCAGCTCTATGTTCCCTCAGCCCTATGTTCCCTCAGCTCTATGTTTCCTCAGCTCTATGTTCCCTCAGCTCTATGTTCCCTCAGCCCTATGTTCCCTCAGCTCTATGTTCCCTCAGCCCTATGTTCCCTCAGCTCTATGTTCCCTCAGCTCTATGTTCCCTCAGCTCTATGTTTCCTCAGCTCTATGTTCCCTCAGCTCTATGTTCCCTCAGCTCTATGTTCCCTCAGCCCTATGTTCCCTCAGCCCTATGTTCCCTCAGCTCTATGTTCCCTCAGCTCTATGTTCCCTCAGCTCTATGTTCCCTCAGCTCTATGTTCCCTCAGCCCTGTTCCCTCAGCTCTATGTTCCCTCAGCTCTATGTTCCCTCAGCCCTATGTTCCCTCAGTCCTATGTTCCCCCAGCTCTATGTTCCCTCAGCTCTATGTTCCCTCAGCTCTATGTTTCCTCAGCTCTATGTTCCTTCAGCTCTATGTTCCCTCAGCCCTATGTTCCCTCAGCTCTATGTTCCCTCAGCTCTATGTTCCTTCAGCTCTATGTTCCCTCAGCTCTATGTTCCCTCAGCTCTATGTTCCCTCAGTTCTATGTTTCCTCAGCTCTATGTTCCCTCAGCTCTATGTTCCCTCAGCCCTATGTTCCCTCAGCTCTATGTTCCCTCAGCTCTATGTTCCTTCAGCTCTATGTTCCCTCAGCTCTATGTTCCCTCAGCCCTATGTTCCCTCAGCTCTATGTTCCCTCAGTTCTATGTTTCCTCAGCTCTATGTTCCCTCAGCTCTATGTTCCCTCAGCCCTATGTTCCCTCAGCTCTATGTTTCCTCAGCTCTATGTTCCCTCAGCTCTATGTTCCCTCAGCCCTATGTTCCCTCAGCTCTATGTTCCCTCAGCCCTATGTTCCCTCAGCTCTATGTTCCCTCAGCTCTATGTTCCCTCAGCTCTATGTTTCCTCAGCTCTATGTTCCCTCAGCTCTATGTTCCCTCAGCCCTATGTTCCTTCAGCTCTATGTTCCCTCAGCCCTATGTTCCCTCAGCTCTATGTTCCCTCAGCCCTATGTTCCCTCAGCTCTATGTTCACTCAGCCCTATGTTCCCTCAGCTCTATGTTCCCTCAGCCCTATGTTCCCTCAGCTCTATGTTCCCTCAGCTCTATGTTCCCTCAGCTCTATGTTTCCTCAGCTCTATGTTCCCTCAGCTCTATGTTCCCTCAGCCCTATGTTCCCTCAGCTCTATGTTCCCTCAGCTCTATGTTCCTTCAGCTCTATGTTCCCTCAGCCCTATGTTCCCTCAGCTCTATGTTTCCTCAGCTCTATGTTCCATCAGCTCTATGTTCCCTCAGCTCTATGTTCCCTCAGCCCTATGTTCCCTCAGCCCTATGTTCCCTCAGCCCTATGTTCCCTCAGCCCTATGTTCCCTCAGCCCCTATGTTCCCTCAGCTCTATGTTCCCTCAGCCCTATGTTCCCCCAGCTCTATGTTCCCTCAGCCCCATGTTCCCTCAGCTCTATGTTCCCCCAGCTCTATGTTCCCTCAGCTCTATGTTCCCTCAGCTCTATGTTCCCTCAGTTCTATGTTCCCTCAGCCCTATGTTCCCCCAGCTCTATGTTCCCTCAGCTATATGTTCCCTCAGCTCTATGTTCCCTCAGCTCTATGTTCCCTCAGCCCTATGTTCCCTCAGCCCTATGTTCCCTCATCTCTATGTTCCCCCAGCTCTATGTTCCATCAGATTTTCCCAGTTGGTCCAGGAACTTGAATTTGTTTGTTTTTTTTCACTGTCAAAAACATGTGCATCGAGATTGTTTACAGATGAGCAAACTCTAACAAACACACAATTGCCACTGGATCTTATTTATATGTGGTCATGCCATGATTACATTTGGTCATTCATCACAAAATCTTGTCATTGCTGCACATTAAGTGATTCAGTTGCTGTTTTGGCGGAAAAGCCAGTTGTTCGTTTTGAGCTTGTTCAGTTTTCCCAATGTGTTTGTCTTTGTGTAATTGTTCCCTGTCTGAGCAGTCTAAAAGATGAGTGATGCACCAGCTCTGCCAAAACAATAACCCCCTGCTCCATCTGCCTCTCTGACTTTGCCAACTGTCTAACCTACACTGCTACATACTTCAATAGTAGCAGGAGGCAGCCAAGCTGTGTGTGCAGTATGAAACTAGAATTTAAAACTGTTTAAAATATCGGGTTTGTTTTGATTGTTTCCCTTCAGGTCTGGAAATTGTGCAGGGCCAGGGCAAGGCCATCGACAGCTCCATTCTCGACGCCTCCAATCTTCTGGCGAGCCTTCCTGAGTCTGAGCGAGGCACACTGGACGTGGTCTTTGAGATAAGGCGATGGCCGGGCCATGGACGCATCACCCTGCACGGTCTGGACTTGCCCCGTGACGCCCCCTACTTCATGCAGGAGGATGTGACTCAGGGAGACCTGGAGTACCTCCACGACGACTCGGGAGCCTCCTTCGACAGCTTCTCCTTCCGGGCCCGCCTGAATCCTCAGGGCCGTGGTGTGGCCTCCCCGGCCCAGGCTGTGGTCCTGGAGGAGATCTTCAACGTCTCCGTCAAACGACGGGACTCGAACCCCCCCGAGCTGGTCAGCATAGACATGCTCCTGGAGGTCCTTCAGGGTTCCATGACCATCTTGACCCAGAAGCATCTCAACACTCGAGACGAGGACAGTCCACCGGACGAGGTGCGCTTCAAGGTGACCAAAGCCCCGGGCATCGGTCGGCTGGTTGACTCACTCACGATGGACCCCGTCTCTGAGTTCACACAAGAGATGGTCAATCACGGACAGGTGGGCTTTGTCAGCGATGGCAGGCTTGCCGATGGCTTTGTGGAATTCATCGTTTCCGACGGGAAACACCAAACAGAGCCTCACACACTCCACATCGGCATCCTTGCTCGCACCCTGGTTCTTGACAAAGCCCCAGAGATCAAAGTGAAGCAAGGAGACGATGAGACCCTAATAACTGAAGACATGTTGAGGGCCACAACAGGAGGTCCTATTGAGGAGGATGTCCTTTACAAGATCACCAGTGTTCCTAAGTATGCAGCTGTCATGGTGGACCGGCAGCCCACCTCCGCCTTCACCCAGACACAGATCAGAGAAGGCCGAGTCAGCGTGCGCTTTGTGAAGTCCACTTCGCCTCGAGACAGCGTGGCGTTTGTGGCCCGCAGCCGTGCTGCTAACGTGTCCTCTGTCCTCAACATCACAGTCCAGCCTCTGGCCAACATTGCTCAGGATCCTCTCTTACCCCAAGGTGCTCTTGTCCGATTGGACAGGAGGCTCCTGGATGCGACTCCCCTGGCAAACAAGACCAGGACCTCCCCCACGTTCACTGTGATCCAACAGCCACGAGGGGCTCGTTTTGTGAGAGCCGGAGGTCCCGCGGCGGGTCAGCCCGTGGACACGTTCAGCCAGCGGGACCTGGACGAGGGCCGTGTCGCTATGGAGATCCTAAACAGCTCTTCTGGATCACGAGGCGGCTTCACTCAGGACGAAGCCCGCTTCCTGCTCAAGTCTCACGGGGTCCCTCCTGCAGAATGTGTGCTCTCCTTCCAGACGGGTCCCTATAATGCATCTGGCGTCTACCCTGCCACTCTGTTGAGGGTCCCCCCAGAGTCCCCGTGGATCGACAGCAATGACCTCCCTGGTGGGGCGGGGTCCCCTCGTGCCACTCCAGCCAGCCCCCGCTGGGGGGGCAACATGGACTGGCCCCATGGAGACGCCCCCACTACAACCTCCTCCGGCGGCACAGGCAACCACAGGAAACCCGTGGTCTCCCGGCGCAGCAACTTCTGGTCTATTCTCATCCCCATCCTGGTGATCCTCCTCCTCTTGCTTCTGGCGGCCATCTTGGCTTACTACTTGATCCGCAAGAACAAGACTGGCAAGCACGACGTCCAGACGGCGGCAGCGACCAAGCCCAAAAACGGAGAGGTGGCCAGCGCAGAGACCTTTCGGAAAACCGACCCGGCCAATAACATTCCCATGTCCAACATGGACGCCAAAGACGCGGACCCGGAGTTGTTGCAGCACTGTCGGACAACGAACCCGGCCTTGAAAAAGAACCAGTACTGGGTCTAGGACACTTTTGAGAGAGGAGACAGAGAGAGGTAGATCCTCCAGTGTCTGAAAGACTGCCTCCGCAAACAAGCATTCCGCTTAGTATTAAAGACCTCTTGCCACAGCAGTATTAATGAGAATATTTTTGACGTCATCGGTTATTTACTTCAATCAAACAGTGGACCAACTCTCAGGCAATGAAACACTGAATACCTATTGGCAACGGAAGAGGCACTTTCTTCTCTTAGGAGGCTTTAGCCAAGTCTATTTATTTTAGTTGTATCATTCCTTTTTGTCAAAGGGCACAAACGAGGACATAAACATGCTATTGTGTTTGCAAAAATCTTTATTTTGGGTGTGCTCTGCCAATGTATTCCATACGATATCATAGTCCAATATTATTCATTTGAGTACATAGGTAATTTAAAGTTTTGGTAATACTGTAGTTTGTTTGTAGTTTTTGGTTGATCAGGAAAGTGGATAAGTGTGTACATAAATCACGAGGTAGATGGATGCTGTGTGCACAGGAAGATGACAAACTGCCTCTTTGTGTGTTCTGTTTATTTTTCTATTTGATGAAGGTCTCGTTGTCTGTATTTTTGTCTCTCAGGGCTAAATTCAGTTTAGCTTCATTACGCAATAACATGCGCGATTTCAGGAGTCAAATGCATCACGTTTCGGATGGAAAGCGGATGCGTTATGACATAAAATTTACAGTTTCGAATGAAAATTGTCTATAGCAAAACTTGCACAGGTTTGATTGAATTTAGCTCAGAACAATGTCATCATCTTTCATATTTTATTCTTTTTGCATGCTTCCCAAGTGCTTGTAAATATTCACTGGACTGGCATGGCACTGACCACAAAACTGCACAGTTCACAATTTGGAGACCGCAGACGGGACGTTGGTCAATAGTACTGGTCTTTAACACACCCTTATTGGCTGACAGGCAGGGATGAGGTCATCTGGAACCGAGAAGATGGTTCCATTTTCCAAGTCCACAATTAAGCTTTCCTAAAAGCTGAAAGTGGTTGGTGATAGGGTGGGAATAATGTTTCAAACGCTCCAACACAATTCATTTATTTTGTGTCTACAAAAAGCTTCTTGTGATATTATGCATTCCATATCTAAGCTGAGAGAAGTTAATGTTTTCAAAATGAGCGACTTTTTCTTATTAACTCTTTTAGATGATCATTGTTGTAGTGAAAAATTAAGACCATTAAATCAAAAAAAAATATGTGTGTGTGTGTGTGTGTGCGTGTGTGTGTGTGTGTGTGTGTGTCTGTGTGTGTGTGTGTCTGTGTGTGTATATATGTATATATATATATATATATATATATATATATATATATATATATATATATATACTGTATATATATATATATATATATATATATATATATACTGTATATATATATATATACTGTATATATATATATATACATATATACACACACACACACACACACACACACACACACACACACACACACACACACACACACACACACACACACACACATATTAAGTCTGTGATGTGTCTTTACTATCCACTAACTATCAGACTGTTGAATTAAGTACTTTAGGTCAAGTACAAAGGTTCCGATAACTTGTTTCTACTCGCTAAAATAAATGGACTACACTGAGTAACAAGTTTCAAACAGCTAATCTTTCTGAGGAGTAAGTTTGAGTATTTGCTGTACATTTCCTTTCTCATACTGTATACCTATGCAATGACACCTTATACTTCTTCTTGAGTTCTATTCTGAGTATACAATGAATTCTTTGCTGTATTCGTCTTCTATTGTTCTTCTATTTGTGTAGTTTTGTAAGGGCAGGATTCCACATAGAGATTTAAAAGACAGTGACGACTTATCAATATCTCTTAGATAGCTATAAAGAAAAGGAAGAAAAAAAACTTTGGATTTCGCATCCAAATATCTTGCCCATTTGTGTGTGTGTGTGTGTGTGTGTAAATATTCTATTTGTGAATAGCCTACTATTTTTGGGCTTAATGAACATCTTGGAATATATCATGTTCCGTAATTATATCTGTAATTAGATGCCAAGATTAGCTAAAATGGCTTATCTGTGTGTGTGTGTGTGTGTGTGTGTGTGTGTGTGTGTGTGTGTGTGTGTGTGTGTGTGTGTGTGTGTGTGTGTGTGTGTGTGTGTGTGTGTGTGTGTGTGTGTGCGTGCGTGCCTGCCTGCCACTCTGTTTCTTTGTCTACAGTATGTCACTCCTCTGTCTTCTGCCTACTAAAGGTTTCAGGTTCCTCCTCAACTTCATCATCACCCCTCATTTTTCATTATTTATTATTTCTTCATCTTCCTCATACTGGATTCTCTGCTTTGTCTGAAATCAAACTGTAAATCCAACATGTGCCTTTCAAAACGATGGCAGTGCAAAATAATGTTTAGTTTCTGCCACAAGAGAAAAGTCCAACAAATCTTTGCCTCTGAGCTTGTCCCCACTATGGAAATAAAAGGTCCAATCAACAAAACCTGTGTTCATGATTTTATTAATGATGTTGTTGTTGTTGTTGTTGGTGGTGGTGGTGGTGGTGGTTTAGTTTGATGATGGTTGAACTTTGATTCCAGATTACTATGATAGCCTACATCAGGGGTATCCAAACTTGTTTGAATGGCGGCCAGATTAGATCATGTGAAGATACCGGAGGGCCAGCTGTTTCTCGCATCATATGGGTTATTAAAAAACAAACCAAAAAAAACATACAATACTTTGTACTTTAAGGATTTTGTTTACCGTCTGAAAACAGTTTGTTGTCGTACTTGGTGTTTGTCTACAAACTGTATGATAGTGCTGTCATCGTTAGGTGAACGGGGGAAAACACGCAAGGTTGAACTCGCTTGATTAACCAATACTGTGTGGAGAGCCCCAGATAGTATATTTTGAGAGACAAGCCGGGCCCCTGGGCCGGACTTTGGACATGCCTGGCCTACATGTACATTGTACCCAAAACTAACGTTTTGTTAGAGGAGGAAGTATACTTTTTTAGAATTTACTTTGTTTTATAGGTTTTGGTCCTTTTAGTAGTTTCTATCAAGGCATTAATCAATATAGCCAACTTAAAAGATACACGGTTTTATTTCAATATATCATCTGCGGATCATCTTATGTGTTCTGGCCAAGGCCATTGACAAGTTTAGCATTTTCAATACATCTGTATTCATTTTCAACACTCATTATTAACGGCATGTTTTATTTATTTATTGCTCTTAAAACGTGTTGTGTTGAAATGTAAGAAAAATGTCTGTCATCCCAACCCAGACAAATAACACATCCTTTTTAAAGTATCAGGAATTGTATAGATAGAGAATAGAATTTTATGGTGATTTAGGGAAGTCAATTAAGAACAAATTATTGTAGGAAAGGGAAAGATAATTTCTTAAAGGTCTACCCATGTTTCCTGGGCTTTCAAGGATGCAACAAGAGCTCTTGACCACCAGGTGGCGTTAGGGTGCAAACAGGACCTTTAAGGAACAGGATGGTATGTGCAGCCAGCCATTCGTCAGCATTTAACAAGGCCCTCTCTCCAGCCGTCATTCTTTCCAGTGAATGGCCTTTACTTACATTCAGTGTTTCTCCCAGCGTTCTTTCCCTGCTCCCCTGTCTTCTCCTGGTGCCGCTGCTGCTCTGTCTGCCACAGCTCAGGTTTCATCCCTCTCCTGTCCTGGCACAGCTGTGTGTCCACATGTGTTTGCTTATGTCATGCTCTCTAACTGGTCACTGTAAGGGGATGTCAAATCTCAAGTTGTGTGCAGTTTGAAGCGAGTGCACAAAGGTCAGGGTTCACTGAAACTGAAGACTCGGCACGAAAAAAACATTTTAGTAAACTGAAATAAAAAATAAAATAAAAGCTACTGAAGAAGAAACTGAAATTAAAAGTGCAAAGTCTGCCTCCAAAACTAACTGAAATAAAGCAAATATGAATCTGTTTTCCTTTTGATTTAAGTCTTTTGTCAGTTGCCTTGTCAGGTGAGCTTAAATGCAAATCACTTCAGCAAAATAGAAACAAATGATATATATTTAGGCCTACATGAGAAATGTGTGCAGGTATTAGAGAGAGAGAGAGAGAGAGAGAGAGAGAGAGAGAGAGAGAGTGAGTAGACTGGAACTGAAACGTCTAATCTGCAGGGCAAACGGTAATGAATGGTGGCACTATGATTTGGTGTCATTGTTTTTAACAAATTTCGACCAGGAGAAGGCCTCCATTGTTTGAAGTGGAGCATGTTAGTGCTTCAGACCAAAAGTCAACTACAAAATGCTTCAGTAAAACTCAACGGTGCTTCGGAAAGCACAAAGTACAGCAGGCTATGAGGTAGAAAGCACAGAGCAAAGTACAGCAGGCTATGAGGTAGAAAGCACAGAGCAAAGTACAGTAGGCTATGAGGTAGAAAGAACTTATGCTGGACAATTCATCCCCAGATCTAGTCTATGGATTTCATGACCGCAAGCCCTCTCCCCAGATCAGATTCCTCAAGCTTTGGGAGGAAATGTGTTTCTCAATGCAGGATTCCTCTCTTATGTCTCCTGCCTGGTCCGAGGAGCCCAGCCGCTGGTTGGAGGATGTTAGTTAGCAACAGGCTGACTCCTCCTTCTCCCAAAAGACCATGAGCAATGAAAACACAGCAGCCAGGCACTGAAGGCAGGGAGGAGGAACTCTGTTTCAGATGCCATGAAGATACATGCCTCCACTCTTTGGACTATGTGAACAAAGAGGACTAGTCGAGGAAGTACCAACTCTGGTTCTGTTGGTCTAATGAACTGGATCAAAGTCGGCCAGTAAACAAATACACCCTTGGCCCTGTCATATTAGCGCCCCCGAGATTTCTAGTTGAGGATATAGATGCAGAAAATTCTAGAACAAACAGCGTTACACGGTCAGAGCCTATGTGTTATATTTGCTTCTCAATCAAACAAACATACTGTAACGTTTCTGGTATTCGTCCAAGGAACTGGAGACTTGAAGTTGGTACAGGCTTTTATTCTTGGCTTCACAACAGATCCTAGCCGCTAGCTTCGCTGCTAGCTCTTCATGCAACCACCCGGTCAGCTCGCCCACATGGCCTGACTCGCTTCCGCCCCGGCCGCTGGTCACATATATCCCCCTCCCCCTAGGAACACACCCACACATATCAGTTCCTAGGCAAGCACGGAAACACCCCAATACACGTAATTACCGATTCGCTACATTTCCCCCACACAACTTTAATGTCGCTTCCACGCGACATGCACAACCCACACACATATCCCCCTGTACCAAAACACACCCAACACAACATTTTTCCCATCACCACATCAAATTCTAATTCCCCAACAACAGTCTTTTCTTTTCAGCACCCCCGTCATAATGTCCAGTTTGCATCAGGTACTCCGTAATGTCTAGTTTTCCATTAGGTACCCCCATAATGTCTAGTTTCCCATTAGGCACTCCATAATGTCTAGTTTTTCATTATTTCCTTTCTTTTTCACACATTTAAATTCAACCCACATTTCCCATTCAACAATAACCCCCACATCTCAATTAAACACAAGCCCCCACATTTTCCTTAACTTTTCTTTTCCCAGCAACTTCTTAATTTTTCATTTAAACCCCATTTCCATCCCCCCCTTTTCCCAGCTTCTGTCCCACCTGAAGCACTCTTTTCGGTCCCCCCTTTTGTTTGTTCCAGTAGCCAAATGCACGAACGAGCACCGGATCGACATCCTCGTCCTCCGGTCTCCACTCGCGCCCGTCGACTCTCCAGATGACCCTGGCGTCGTCCTCCTGGCCTCGCACTCGCTCGTTTTTCCGTCCCCCTCCTCCAGGGTTGAGGACAGCAGAGCGAACACCACCGGCGTCGATCTTCCCCTCGGCTCTCCGCAGTGCAACGTTAGGGGGTGTATAGCGGTTAGGCTGGGCCGGTTCCCCCGGCGGTAACCTCCCTCGCTCACTCGGAGACACGAGCGTCGCTCTCCCGACTGTAACAACGCTGCAGACGATGTCCCTCTCTTCCCTCTGGCTGTTCCCCTGCAGCACCGTTCTCCTATCCGTCACAACGTTCTCTTCTCCCCGGCTGCTCACACTCTCCCCAGCCCGTGTCTCACCTCCGGCCTCCCCACTCTCAGTGCAGTCCCTGGCCAAGTGCTCCGGCGACTGGCAAGTCCAGCAGAGTCTCACCTGTCCGCCGCCTGCACGTCTCTCTTCTCCCGCTGCCCTCCGGTCCCCGACAGCCTTTTGACACTCTCTAGCCAGGTGTCCAATCTCGCCGCATGCCCAGCAGGCTCCCTGCTGTCCATGTCGTTGTCCCGCATACCCGGTCCGTCTCCCGGGACCGCCTCGGCACCACCTCGCCACGTGGCCCGGCTCACCACAGGTCCAACACAGTCTCTTCCGTGGCTCCTCCGGCCGCTCTCCCCGCTGCATTACCTCCGCGCTCATCAAGTCCACCCGCTGCATGACTTCCCGCAGCGCCCGCATCACCTCTACTGCCCAGGCAGGAGTCTCTTCCACCAGCCGTCCGACCTCTCTCAACACACGGGCCTCCATGCCCGCCAGCATCGAGCTGATCCCCGCCGTCAGCTCTCCTTTCCTCCCGTTCACCGATGGCCATTCTCCGCGCACCATCGCACGTGGTCTTAGCAGCTAGCAGTTAGCAGTTAGCACCCTTGGTAGCTAACTTACTAGCGCTAGGTCTTGAGCCAAAAAGCCGCACCACCCGTCTCTTTTGCCGTTCCTTCTCACCCTCTCCCCTCTCGGCCGAATCAGAGGCGTTACCGCTTTACTTGCTGACACCAATGTAACGTTTCTGGTATTCGTCCAAGGAACTGGAGACTTGAAGTTGGTACAGGCTTTTATTCTTGGCTTCACAACAGATCCTAGCCGCTAGCTTCGCTGCTAGCTCTTCATGCAACCACCCGGTCAGCTCGCCCACATGGCCTGACTCGCTTCCGCCCCGGCCGCTGGTCACATATATCCCCCTCCCCCTAGGAACACACCCACACATATCAGTTCCTAGCCAAGCACGGAAACACCCCAATACACGTAATTACCGATTCGCTACAATACATTTGCTGCTCTACCTCATCTGTCAAAACTCAGATGGATTTAAAACGAAGAGCTCAAGTGGAGCAGCAATAATAAAAGAATCTTTACAAGCAAAGCGTCAGATAATGAAGTCTGCAGTACGGCCATCCTCCATGAGTTTAAGATGGAGTTCACCTTTAATTTGAGGTTGAGCTGCGTTGTGTTGACATTGGCATTACATCTTATAGACCGGCTCTCCTGTCTGTTTGCTTTAAGGCTTTACTCTGTTTAGAATGTCCACAGACTCAATTGTTTCTCAACATGCGGAAAGTAGGATGTATGTAAACCTGGGTGTGTGTTTACATGCGTGTGTCTGCTGAGTTTCTATTGAACTTGAAATAGCAAATAGTACTGTCTGCAACAAACACTTCAAGACTCCTTCATGTCTGCTTGGCTAGTGGGCCCTTTAGCTGACTAGATATAATGACGGATGCCTGGTGTGCGTGAGACCTCCGGTTCGATACCCGCTCGGACGCTACATCCGACGCGGACACGTAGGAGCCTTCAAGTGAAATCTATAGAATATACTGTGCAGTGTATCATGTAACAAACACATGATACACTGCACAGTATATTCTATAGATTTCATGTCAGTTTCTGTTCCCAGCTTCACCAGACTGAGACGTTACTCGAGTCGATGGAACTCACGAAACCCGAAAACGAAACCTCGTTGCCCCGTCGGTGCGTCAGTGCTGTCGTATGAGAACCTCCAATGAGTCAGCTGCTCAGTCATTCAAGTGTTTATCAGACACTTCCTGTTTGTTTTGATCTTGCTGACAAGCTGTGTTTCTGTGCTCCATTTCCCACAGATCACCTGTGAATCAAACAGTATGTTTTCCCAGAAAAGACCGACTGTAGTTGTTCAAAACTGCCAATTGAGAGTATTAAAAATAAATATTACAGTACTTAAAACAAAAACAGCCTTATTCCAGATTAACTCATTGAGTGCCAGCCACTTTTGGAGAACGGACGCTCCCAGTGCCAGAGTTTTCAGAGCGTTTTCAGTGATTTCTCGAGGCCCACAGAATATTGTGTGATATTACTATGTAAACACCGAACACGCAAAAAGAACAAGGAGACTCTATTGTATCATCAGCAAAAAAAAGTTTATTGATACCATTTTCCGTTCTTTAGTTATGAGCCGGAGAAGATAGGTTGTTTTCAGCGTTTTCAGGCATTTCAAATTATAAGCTGAGATATTCAGCCTTTTGTGAAATGCAGCATTTCAAGCACATTCACTGACTCTAGATAATATTTTCTGATGTAGTGATGTGGTGTAGTTGTGTCCTGCCCTGCGTGCCCCACCCCCCCTCCCCCCCCTCAGCTGAAAACTCCTCCCCACACTAGTAACACACAGCCTCGCACCAAGCGTCTATTTTCGGAATGCTTTTGGTGCGCCGCCTCCCAGGCAGCGCAACATGGAGAAGCCACACGCGGACTGCAGTGAAAGGTTTGGCTTTTCAGTGTCGCGCTGCTGCTTTTCTAGCGGCTAATCATGTGGAGAAACTATGCTGACAGACAGACAGAGGCAGAAGGACTCAGTTGTGTGCGCGGATTGACTGTGTTCGCACGCACCGTCAGTTGCAGCCAGAACAATCTACATGGCTCTGGACTGCAGCATGAGCGGGTTCTCTTTGATCAAGGCTATTTCAGGCTGTGTATTCCTGACATTTCTGTAATCTGGAGAGCACTGTCGCCACCTAAGGGTTCTGTAAAATAGGTTATAGACCTCCAATAGCTACTATAGTTGTACAGGAGCTGCGGAAGGCTTTGATCGACGTCCCACCGTCAAAAAACGCATTGGACGTCGAAGGACGTCCGTGGCACTCTACGTCACTATTTAATTGGACGTCGAAGGACGTCCATGGCACTCAATGAGTTAATGACCCAACGGGTTTTGAATGGGTTTACCTGCTGGGGTCATCATGTAAGTCAGTGGTTCTCAAACTTTTTCACATCAAGGACCCCTAAACTGACACAGATTAGACCACGGACCCCCATTTGATAAGGTTTTAGCTTTAGTGACAGCCCTCCCACTCTCCTGGCCCTGTCTTTAGAGCCCTGCATTCTGGCCTGAGGCCCGGCCCGGCACATGGGTGTGGGTCTGTTCAGGCAGCCGCACGGAGCCGTACCGCATCTGGTGGACAACGGGCTTAAGATGTGACTTCAAATTGGGGCTCACCTGGTAGAACGCGTACCACAAAGGCTTAGTCCTTCGCTCGGCCAACACGGGTTCGACCCCGTGGTCCTTTGCCGCATGTCATCCCCTCTCTCTCTCCCCCACCTTTCCTGCCTGCCTACTGTCCTATCTAATAAAGGTAAAATGCCCCCCAAAAAAAAGAAAAAAAAGTGACTTCATATTGACTTGAAGTGATGCTTTATGGAAGCAACCACAGCAGTTTGTGTAGAATGAATATAAGAAGGTAGAAGAACAAGCTGTCTACATTCAGTTTTATTATTACAGTATGTTGAGTCAGCGCCTAACCTTGCTTGCAAGATGGATAACCTCGCGAGATCAAAAGAGATTCTCTCGACGTAATGGTGAAACGTAATGTGGAGCTAAACCGTCCATCTGGCAGCGTCAGGTTAGTCAGCGCCTACACTGAGTGAAAAAGACCAAAGCAATGTTTGCTTTTCACCAAAGATGTTGCCAATAAAGACAAATATAACCAAAAGCGGGTTAAGAACAGCATTCTGTGTGCATGTAAACGTAGCCGCTGAGTTTCATATTGAGCTCTGGTGCAGCTGTCGGGTGTGGTTGGAGGTGGATCTCCTGAGCCATATGGTGGGGTCAGGAGATCCAGTGTAATGTGCTGGGCAGGGGCCAGGGTCACGCCAGAGACACAAGCTGCTGCTCTGCGCTGCCTCTGGTGGAAGAAAGGCCCCTTCAGTCAGACGGACACACACACAGACAGCTGCAGCAGAGACAACTGATAGGGTTTTGTTGCTCTGTGAACAGCCTGCAGCCCACTGTACACTGTACGTGTGTGTGTCGTGTGTGTGTCTCGTGTGTGTGTGTGTGCGTGCATGTGTGTGTGTGTGTGTGTGTGTGTGTGTGTGTGTGTGTGACACGTGTGTAACGGAGAAAGTATCACCTTCCCCTTCTTTTTGCATCGCAGTAGTCCAGCACAGTGAAAATGATGGCTCTCCTCATGAGGCCAGTGTTTGGGTGTGTTACTGGGTGTGTATTTCTGGGTGTGTTACTGGGTGTGTATTTCTGGGTGTGCTACTTGGTGTGTATTTCTGGGTGTGTTACTGGGTGTGTATTTCTGGGTGTGCTACTGGGTGTGTATTTCTGGGTGTGTTACTGGGTGTGTATTTCTGGGTGTGTTACTGGTTGTGTATTTCTGGGTGTGTTACTGGGTGTGTATTTCTGGGTGTGTTACTGGGTGTGTATTTCAGGGTGTGTTACTGGGTGTGTATTTCTGGGTGTGTTACTGGG
>NC_139652.1:8932584-8935233 GCF_964638095.1 Poromitra crassiceps
GCAGGACATACAGGACCGACTGGGAAGTTATTTTAAGGGGGAGCCCTTCTGGAAAATCACTCAGAGCCGTCTGTCTCCTTTCATCGTAGACGCTGCTATATAGGCCAGCAGACGACAAAGTCAAGTTACACAAAGCACTGGAGACAAAGTCAAGTTACACAAAGCACTGGAGACCACTGGCTAGTTAAACAAAATGTTCAGGAGCATTTTACAAGCATTATTCCAGTGTACAACCTGTCTTTTAACTGATAGAAATGTACTCTAAGTACACAACAATAGCCTACTCTATAGGTAGCCACTTAATGACAACCTCTAACCAGAAATATCTGAATATCTGAACTAGTTCCTGTTCATTTGTTATGCATGTTGTACTTTTGTATTTGTAACAGTTGTGTTGTTAAGGTAAAGGTAAAGTCCCAACGATTGTCACACACCTGAGTGTGCCAAATTTGTTTGACCCATTCCCTGGGGGAGCTGAGTGCCAAGCAGGGAGGCAAATGGGTCCCATTTTTATAGTCTTTGGTATGACTCGGCCCGGGGATCGAACTCACGACCTCCCAGTCTCAGGGCGGACACTCTTCGGCCATTGAGCTTGTTTGTGAGTACATAGGGATATTTATCACTGCTCACAGACAGTTACTTTGTGCTTACAATCATTTTCCATCCATTAATACACTGGAATAAGACTGTCAAAGTTAAAGTGTTCTCATATGTTTTTTTCAGCCTCCAAATGTAGGCTACAGGATTTCTGCGTGACGTTGTGATGCGCGTGCATGGAAAGACCATCATCCATGAAAGATGAACACGGATGATGCAGGATCCAATCAGCAGCCATTTTGTCACACGTGTTACCGAAGACACTTCGGCTCTTTGGAGACTCACAAGAATGCAGCGATGCTCGATCTCCTCCAATCTGCTCGGATTGAAAAACACCAGGAATGTGTTTCGTTTGGGGAGCGAGTGGATGTTTTCTCTGATGGTGGGAGAAGAACACACACACACGTCACACACACACGTCACACACACGCACACGCACACGCACACACGCACGCACGCACACACACACACACACACACACACACACACACACACACACACACACACACACACACACACACACACACACACACACACACACACACACACACACACACACACACAAATTCTGATGGAACAGTGGTACAAGTTTAGTTTAGGATTTATTTTTATTTTTATTAGTATTATTATTAATAGAAAGAGAGAGAGAAAGAAGTTAGATCAAGAAGGGCCCAGATGGAGCCTGAAAAGGTGAGTCTTTAGTCTTTTCCGAAAGATCGGCAGTGATTCAGCAGTCCTGACTCTCACACACACACACACACACACACACACACACACACACACACACACACACACACACACACACACACACACACACACACACACAGGGATCAGACTAATTTCAGTTAAAATCTGTTCACAGTTTAGTGTTCCCGCCATGCAGCAATGTTTCAAACCACAGTGGAAAAGAATGCAGCGAGCTCCATAGTGGAGGGGAAGGGGGGGATTTGGCACGCCTCCATCGCCAAGCGACCGCGCCAGATCTGGTTTCTTATCTGTTTCCCCTTGCTCTGCGTTTCAGCGCTGACATTTGCACAGGGCGTTATGTGATCAGATACACTGTATCAGCACTGTGCACTCCTGTATTAGGCCACATTATACTTATTTGTGTAGCCTATACTGTCAGATAAAGCTATCTGGGTCATTTTTCTTGCCTTAAAGTTCACCTTTGAAGTTTATAGGCCATCTTCTCAAACTGTTTCACTCAAACGATAGGTTGTTACCAGTGTTGAGCAAGTTACTTTCAAAATGTAATATACTACATATTACTAGTTTCATTTGAAAGTAATAAGTTACTTTACACTATTACTGTCTGTGTAGAGTAAGTCGTTACTTATTACACTACTTTTGCATTACTTTCACCAAAACAACAGCAGCAGAATGACATCGCTGCCCCGGAACCATCCCGAAAAATAATGTCAACCGCCTTGAAGTCAGTGTAAACAATCCAAAATTCTAAATGTTATTATTTTCCTTTGTTATTGTCATCTATAGTGGTTATTTACATAAAAACAGACAGTTTGATTAGGAAATGATTGTATCTTTTATTAAATATGTGCTTTGATTTAAAAAAAAAAAAACTAAATTTGTAACTTGAGTTACTTGACAAAGTAACTGGTATAATATTACTGAAATCCTATAAGTAATAAGTTATATTACTGAGTTACTGCTAAAAGTAATATATTACATGTAATATGTTACTTTTGTAATGAGTTACCCCCAACACTGGTTGTTACTCGAGTTCTGGGCTGGGCTGCTTGGACTGTTTCCTGTGTAAATCTTGTTTTTATTTCTCCCAATAAGCAGTGTTTAGAAAAGCATTGTCATGGCTATCGGTCATATTAGCTAAGTAATAAAACATCATGGGGCGATATTTCATTTGAATAGAACATTTTCATGTGCGAGGGGGGGAGTGGACCTCAGTCAGATTATCGCCTGTCAACCATTGACATTAGGTCGCTATTTTATTTTCCTCTTTCAGTACGCTTTTGTATGTTTTATTGTGGAACCGCCGCTGCCATTTCTTGGCCTGGTCTCCCTGGGAACTGAGAT
>NC_139652.1:8935433-8965433 GCF_964638095.1 Poromitra crassiceps
AGGCTGTTACTACTAGGGCTCGTTTGAGTTCTCTGAGGCGTCTGTAACCTGCCTCAGTGTGAAACAGCAGTGCACTGGGCCAACGCAGACAGGAATGCAGGCCCATGTGGAGAAAAGCAGGGTCACGATTTATGTGTAGAAGAAGAGAGAAAACATTTGCTCTCCATAGTCACCACACAGTCAGCATGCGGGGCTCTGGCCAACACAACATGCTCTCTCCATAGTCACCACCAGTGGCGTGCCTGACCAAGTTGAAAATATAATAAAAATGATATCGCAGCTAATTCCACCACAAAAACTCATACAGTCACACAGAAACTGTATAGCTTTATGCATTTGAAGTTTATTGGAAATGGGAACAACGAACCAGTGCAAATTATAAGAATTACAATATTAATCATATAAATAAAATAAAATAAAATAAGATCAGAATCGCCCCTCCCCCCACTCTGGGAAAAAGCTCCGAGCAGGTAGAAGGGAGTGCGGCCGCGCAGGGGGTGGGGTGGTATGGATTAGGGACCATGGTGAAAGTGCTGCAGCCCAGGCAGCCAGAAAGCCAGAATTAGAAAAATGATTTCACTATTATTTAAAGACTTAAGACGTTGTTGTGCTTATTTTTTGTCTACTATTGCAAAATAATAGTAGGCCTATCATGAAAAAGTATTTGTTCCTTTTTTTTTTTTTTTTTTTACCCTCTCTGGCGCCCCTAACGGCTCAAGCGCCCCTAGCATTTGCCTAGTTCGCCTAATGGGCAGCACGCCACTGGTCACCACACAGTCAGCATGCAGGACTCTGGCCAACACAACAGCATGCCATCATCAGTTTTCAAACGGTACCAGAACTCCGGCCACTCCCAGGTTTGGAAATCCAAGCCTGTTTCCACAGGTTGGGGTTTGTCTACCTGCTGACTGCCTGCTGTGTGCCTGTGTGTGTGTGTGTGTGTGTGTGTGTGTGTGTGTGTGTGTGTGTGTGTGTGTGTGTGTGTGTGTGTGTGTGTGTGTGTGTGTGTGTGTGTGTGTGTTGCATCATGCACTGTATGGAATGTTAATGCATAACATGTTGGTGAGACCAGAATCTGTCTTAATGCTCCAGGATGCCTGGGCAATGACACATCAGCCACACACACACACACACACACACACACACACACACACACACACACACACACACACACACACACACACACACACACACACACACACACACTCACACACACACACACACACACACACACACAACTCAGGAAATCCTAAATGTTAAATGACCCTCTGGTCTGTGCCATGGCAGACATATAGGTCATTTGGCGCGCACACTTCCTCAGAACTGGCAACGCATCTTTCCCTTCAAACTGATATCCTGCATGTGGGCTTGTAACTGGCAACGCATCTTTCCCTTCAAACTGATAGGCTGCATGTGGGCTTGTAACATGTGGGAGACAAGTAACCTCTTGTCTTGTCCAGATGAAAGTCTGTCTGCGTGCCGGAGACGTCCCAGGAGACGTCCCACAGGAGACGTCCCAGGAGGAACATCCCAGGGGAACTGGCTTCTTCTCACACTGTCAATGTGCTCTGCTCTTGATCACACTGGCCTTCTTGTCCCGTATTGTTCAAGTCCATGTGTGAAGCATAAAGAAATGTGTTTTGAGTTTGTCACACCGCAGAAACATGTGTTATTAACCAGTCAGCCAAATTTGAACGATTAACGATGTCGCCAAGTATATAAAATCAGGTTTAAAAAATCGTTTAAAACTAAATCTCTGCTCTCGGGGCGTGTCCCCAGTGCCCACCCCCCCTCCCCCCTCCCCCGTGCTGCTTAAGTTGATTCATTCTAGAGCTTTTTATTTCTTTGTTTTCAATTTCCAGGGTAGAGGCAAGTTAGCCTTTAGCCTTCACAGTGTTAGGGAGTGGGCACTTTAGAGAGGCAAAGTGAACGTCACTTCCTGCTTCAGCACTGTACCAGAGATTTTCATCTGCCATTTATTTTCCCATAGACATTTCGTAAAATGCTTATAAAAAATAGTTTTACTTGTTCAAACCAAACGGGTCCGATATATTTAGAAACAGGAGAGACCGCATAACATTTAACTCGGACCAAAACGTCAAAGAATTGCGGATTTAAAGAAAATATTTTTTTAAATGTATATATATATATATTTTTGGTCTGAGTGAAATGTTCTATGGTCTCTCCCGATTCTAAATATAGCGGAACCGTTTGGTTTGACCAAGTCAAACTATTTTTATAAGCATTTTGCGAAATGTCTATGGGAAAATAAAATGTGGATCAAATTCTCTGGTACAGTGCTGAAGCAGGAAGTAGGCAGTCACTTTGCCTCTCTATAGTGTTACGGAGGGGGCATCATCGAGCCCCCACTCTAAGCACTCTTAAGGACAACACAAAGCATCCTGAACAGCAAAATGGTGGAAAAAAAAACAGTTGGTCTATCTACTTCACAATTCAATACAACAACTAGGTTCAAAGTCAGTTCACATGTTTTCAGCAAGTCGTTTCTAACACGTGTCATGTGAAGTTGTACTGCTTGTCATTGTGAAGACACGGGTGCTACAGGTCCAGACCACATGTAGACCGACACAGGTGCTACAGGTCCAGACCACATGCAGACCGACACGGGTGCTACAGGTCCAGACCACATGCAGACCAACGCCTCACATGTCACTCTCTTACATCACGAGGTGACCAGATGGGACTGATACCGACACGGTGGGCGGGTCCGTTTCACTCCATTGTTTCCTTTTGTGTTTAAAGGCTTAGAGAAGAAGTAGTGTTACCTTCTGTCAGGTACTAAATACTGTATATGGCAGCTTGCACAATATCAGCATTACTCTTCAGATTACTCACATTACTATTGTATTTCACAGAATACAAATGGATCATTTGGGCCCAGATTGACAGCAGAAGTACATAACTTAGTTTATGATTATTATGTAATCCAAAATGAATACCCTGCTATTCATTCAATAGGGGACGGCACAGTTCAATTAGCGAGCAGGATCTGCCAACAAGCGGGCGATTGTAACAGGCAGTGTGGTTGATTGTAGCTGGCAGTGCCCACATCTGCCCGACACACACAAAGCATCAGAGGGCCTTTATTCTGTAACAATGCAATGTAATGGAGACTCTGGATCAGATCAGAGGAGCTCAAATTCTTTCCTATGAAGGGCCAGAAATGTATCTGGATGGAGGGCCGTCAGCCAAAAATAAATGTTGATGTCATGTGAAATGACATTACGTTAATATGTATTCTATTTGATATAATTGACATTCTAAATCTATTAATAAAGTTTCAAAATGATAAAAATGTTATTAGAACGTTTATTAAACGCTTTTATTAGAGATAGATTTAGAGTTGATTGGGGGGAAAAGCTGAAACATTTCCAAAGGGAAAGGCGCACCTTTCTTACAGAAAGTGCATGCAACTGCGTAGGCCTGAGCCTACCCACAGAAGCCTGCGTAGGCCTGAGCCTACCCACAGAAGCCTGCGTAGGCCTGAGCCTACCCACAGCCTGCGTAGGCCTTAAGCCTACCCACAGAAGCCTGCGTAGGCCTGAGCCTACCCACAGAAGCCTGCGTAGGCCTAAGCCTACCCACAGAACCCATTCTCATTCAGATCTCTTGAGATGAAGGGTCAAGGGACCCCTTTGAAAATGGCCATGCCAACTTTTTCCCTCACCAAAACTTAGCCTAAGTTCGGAGCGTTATTTATCCCCCTTGCCAACATGCTAGGTTGACAAAGTTGGTACCAATCGATTCCTTATGTCTTCTAGGTTCATATGCTATCCACCTTATTTTTGAATGCCCCGCTGTACAAATAATTATGGGTACAAGGTCCGGTTTAACGTGACTTATTGTTGCAGCTTGCCATTTCCTAAAACGGTATTCTACTTGATTTAAAAAGATGGCTGCCTAATACTCCCTTGTACCCTGGCTGAATTGAACATAACTTGGCCAATAAAACAAACAGTTATGTCTTCATTTGACGTAGAATGCAGAGGACATGTAACTGTTTCGTTAAACTCACGTTCCAGGAATATTGTATTTACTGCACTGCGCTAAAATAACGTTAGAGCCTGTTCGTCCTGGAAGCCACTCGCTTTGCGCCAGAACACAATCGATTTGGGGGTGGAACACGCCAGGATTGGCCAACGCCAACGCCAGTGCCCATAACTGTCAAATCAAATCATCGACAGAGACGCTATGGCCCGCCTCCCAGTATTTTCAGTGTATCAGAGTTAGATAGAGAACGTGACAAATATAGCCACGTTATGGTTATAAACAACAAACTAACGCTGGTGATCCGTATGGAAACAGTGTTACTCGAAATGGTTAAAAGTTATATCAATTTGGTCATTCAGTGGCGTTTTACTGCCATGTAACATAGCTAGCTAGCCGCTAACATTAGCCACAGTAGACTGCGCACTGCGCTCTTAAAGGGATATTTATCGATGAGATTTCTGCCAAGCTGGACCTGATTAGTGATTTGCTCCGTTCGCCCAGACAGGTGTCAAGCTGTCAGCAACGAGGCTGGGAGGATCACACCGGAAGAAATACCCAGAGGCATCATGGCCGCTAGAAATAAGGTGGATAAGAACCATCACGCTATCTTTAAAGATGAGCCTGCCACGGCCTCCGAAAGACAGTCATATCAGCTGCAGATTTTTTTTTTTTTTTTTTTGTCAAATCCATGGTGGGCCAAAACCAACAGGCCCCAAAAAACCATGGGCCCCAAATTGGTCAGCCATGCTCTGGATCAAGGTTTTCACTGTATCCAAAGCAGATCAAGGTCTAACTATTGGACAGGTTTGGGCAGAGGCTCGAGGACGGCCGTGTTCTGGTTGGACTCCAAGCATGTGCACCAGACTGGATTGACTCCGTTCTTATTGAAAGCAGGGCAGCAGTTCAGATCATTGTGATATGGGCGTCCTTGGGGAGATGCACGGAAAAAAGACGGAGATAAAGGAATGAAAGAAGCAGACAGGAGAGAAGATCATGGAACAGAGCTGAAGCATTTGTGACGCAACTTGTAGATCGAGGCCAAAAGAAATAAAGACTCAAAGAGCGGCTGGGTGGATGCCAAAAGAGGGGAGGGCAAAAGCCAGATGTAGCCTACGGCGTAACCCCCTGAAGAAACACAGATGTAGCATAAGGTGTACACACCCTGTAGAAACACAGATGTAGCCTACAGCGTACATACCCTGAAGAAACACAGATGTAGCCTACAGCGTACACACCCTGAAGAAACACAGATGTAGCCTACAGCGTACATACCCTGAAGAAACACAGATGTAGCCTACGGCGTACACAACCTGAAGAAACACAGATGTAGCCTACGGCGTACACAACCTGAAGAAACACAGATGTAGCCTACAGCGTACACACCCTGAAGAAACACAGATGTAGCCTACAGCGTACATACCCTGAAGAAACACAGATGTAGCCTACAGCGTACATACCCTGAAGAAACACAGATGTAGCCTACAGCGTACATACCCTGAAGAAACACAGATGTAGCCTACGACCTACACACCCTGAAGAAACACAGATGTAGCCTACAGCATACACAACCTGAAGAAACACAGATGTAGCCTATGACCTACACATCCTGAAGAAACACAGATGTAGCCTACGACCTACACACCCTGAAGAAACACAGATGTAGCCTACAGCATACACACCCTGAAGAAACACAGATGTAGCCTACGGCGTACACACCCTGAAGAAACACAGATGTAGCCTACAGCATACACACCCTGTAGAAACACAGATGTAGCCTACGACCTACACACCCTGAAGAAACACAGATGTAGCCTACAGCATACACACCCTGTAGAAACACAGATGTAGCCTACGACCTACACACCCTGAAGAAACACAGATGTAGCCTACAGCGTACACAACCTGAAGAAACACAGATGTAGCCTACAGCATACACACCCTGTAGAAACACAGATGTAGCCTACGGCGTAACCCCCTGAAGAAACACAGATGTAGCCTACGGCGTAACCCCCTGAAGAAACACAGATGTAGCCTACGGCGTAACCCCCTGAAGAAACACAGATGCAGCCTACAGCGTACACACCCTGAAGAAACACAGATGTAACCTACGGCGTAACCCCCTGAAGAAACACAGATGTAGCCTATGGCCTACACACCCTGAAGAAACACAGATGTAGCCTACGGCGTAACCCCCTGAAGAAACACAGATGCAGCCTACGGCCTACACACCCTGAAGAAACACAGATGCAGCCTACGGCCTACACACCCTGAAGAAACACAGATGTAACCTACAGCCTACACACCCTGAATAAACACAGATGCAGCCTACGGCCTACACACCCTGAAGAAACACAGATGCAGCCTACAGTGTACACACCCTGTAGAAACACAGATGCAGCCTACAGCGTACACACCCTGAAGAAACACAGATGTAGCCTACAGCGTACACACCCTGAAGAAACATAGATGTAGCCTACGGCCTACACACCCTGAAGAAACACAGATGTAGCCTACAGCGTACACACCCTGAAGAAACACAGATGTAGCCTACAGCGTACACACCCTGAAGAAACACAGATGTAGCCTACGGCCTACACACCCTGAAGAAACACATTTTTTATGCATTTCACCTAAACCACCTGCTCCCCAGCCCCGCTTTATCAAGGCCATATGCAGTCGGCACCACCACATGGCAAAGACAGTTATGTTCCCGGAGTTCACATGTTGACCAGAAGAAATCAAGTCCTATAGATCTGATGGAAGGAGGAACGTCAGGCAGGAGAGGAGAGGAGAGGAGTAGAAGGAGAGGAGTAGGAGGAGAGGAGTAGGAGGAGAGGAGAGGAGAGGAGAGGAGAGGAGAGGAGAGGAGAGGAGAGAGGAGTAGGAGGAGAGGAGTAGGAGGAGAGGAGAGGAGAGGGGTAGTAGGAGGAGAGGAGAGGAGAGGAGAGAAGAGTAGGAGGAGAGGAGTAGGAGGAGAGGAGAGGAGAGGAGAGAGGGGTAGTAGGAGGAGAGGAGAGGAGAGGAGATGAGAGGAGTAGGAGGAGAGGAGTAGGAGGAGAGGAGAGGAGAGGAGAGGAGGAGAGGAGAGGAGAGGAGAGGAGAGGAGAGGAGAGGAGAGGAGGAGAGGAGAGGAGAGGAGAGGAGGCGAGGAGAAGAGAGGAGAAGAGAGGAGAGGAGAGGAGAGGAGAGGAGAGGAGAGGAGAGGAGAGGAGAGGAGAGGAGGCGAGGAGAGGAGAAGAGAGGAGAGGAGAGGAGTAGGAGGAGAGCACCGGAAAAGCTCCATCTCAGCTGTGTGTGTTGTGAGATGTTGCCACAGCTGTATCTGCTTCAGCAGAACACCAGTCACATGGAGGGAGCGGCACAGGGAGGATGCTCTCCAAGCTGCCCCACCTCCTCATGCAGACCACAGCTATGTGTTGTCTCTTGGCGGGTGAAGACAAAGACTAGACTAGAGTGTTGCAGCTAAAGCAGAGTAGAGCAATGACCAAAAGCAAGTTGTCAACATGCCAATATATGAGGTGAATCCATTTTCAAATCGCAGGTTTCCACCCAATGATGAGCGAGCTTCCATAGTATCCACCTTTTGGTTCATTCAGTTTGCCAATAGAGAGCCGCAGGGACGACGTATTTTTGTAGTCAGAACGCGGAAGTCCCGGACTTCCTGGTTCTTTACTGTCTCTGTCTATGGGATTTTTGAA
Source organism: Poromitra crassiceps (assembly GCF_964638095.1). Lineage (NCBI taxonomy): Eukaryota > Metazoa > Chordata > Actinopteri > Beryciformes > Melamphaidae > Poromitra > Poromitra crassiceps. The sequence continues at coordinate 8,943,143 of NC_139652.1, forward strand.
TGGGTTTTTGCCGCGATGCTTCTAATAATCTCTCTGGGCAACGCTGGCTTAATGAAACGCGAACCAGAGTTCAGTCGAATAATCTTCACACATGAGGACCACTTTCATGAGTTTTGGAGCGTAAATGCGAGCCCTAGAAGTAAAAAGCTCGAGCTAAGCTAATCCAGAACTACACACTGTCGCATAGGCTTCCACGTCACGTCAGCGCTCAACCTGGACTGTTGTTGGATGTGTGCACTGATTACCCCGGGCTGAACGGGCTGAACCAGGTGAGGGAAAGAGAATTTCCGTGTTCGTCCTTTGAAGTGGTGACGTTATTGACGTATATATCCCCATCGACTCAACAGTGTAGTCTCATTTAGCCGTTTGCTAGCTAGCCGCCCTTTTAACGGCACGTAAAAGCTTCAAAACTCATAAAAGTGGTCCTCGTGTGTGAAGATGATATTACTAAACACTGGTTCGCATTTGATTAAGCCAGCGTTGCCCAGAGAGATTATTAGAAGCATCGCGCCAAAAACCCATTCAAAACTCCCATAGGCGAAAACAGTGAAGAACCAGGACTGTTAGCATCGATGATTTCCGGACTCATTCCTGCAGCTCTCTATATCTGACAGCAAATCTAGATGTTGATGTTATCTGCATGTCCAAGGTTACGATAATGTTCAAACACTGCTGCTGCTGCCATGCTAGCCTTTGTGTCATAACACAATCAGTAAAATACAGGTAAGGAGGTTCTCAAGAAACCATTGGGGTCTGAATTTGCCCTACATTTTAGTAGTAATCAATCACCTTTAAGGGTCAGACATCATTCAAACACCCGCGTTATTCTTTCTTTCTATTCAACTTATGTAGACCCGCCCACTTGACCCAGTTGTGTTATGACTTCCTGTTCAGAACACCGTCTGTTTTACCTGCTCACTATAGTACTGTACTGTCACAGGAAGTGTCAACACAATAGGAAGTAACTGGCTGACCCCTGTGTTGGAACATAAGGTGAATAGAGCATTATATTTAGCCAGTTATGACAAAAGTCACTTGGTATGATTCCAGAGGGGAGTATGTTCAAACTTTTTCCTGGCTCTGAATGGGCCTTTGGGGGGCGACTGGTATGCATCATGTGATCATGTTTACTGACTTGTGTCTTTCACAGCATCCCACGTAAAGGAAGCCATTTGAAGGTACACATGTGGGACTTTAAAGGAACACTCTGCCCATTTTCAACCAGCTTTGTATCATTAGAACATCAGTAGTATATCAGAAAACTGTAAACTGTTTTGAAGTCTGTCATTTAATTTGACAGTTATTGAGTGTTAAAGTGTGGACCAGTGACATCACTGGTCCACACTAACTCAAATTAATAACTCATTCACTCAAATCAACTCTCAATAACTGTCAAACTAGATGACTGATGAATAGTTTGACAGTTATTGAGAGTTGATTTGAGTTAATGAGTTATTAATTTGAGTTAGTGTGGACCAGTGATGTCACTGGTCCACACTTTAACACTCAATAACTGTCAAATTAAATGTCAGATTTAAAAACCGTTTACAGTTTTCTGATATACTACTGATGTTCTAATGATACAAAGCTGGTTGAAAATGGGCGGAGTGTTCCTTTAACTTTGAAATTCTCTAAAATAATAGTGGAAAAAATGCTTTATTTTGAGTTAATATGCAGTCAGGGTTGTCCTGAACTCAAATACTATATAATGCTTTGGGGGGGGGGGGGGGGGGTAGCTTGGGCCTTTGGGGGGAGGGTTCAAACCTATTTGCAGGGCACCAAAACAATCTCTCTATGCAGAAAACAGCCTGATGTTGACATTGTCAGATGGCTTTGTTTTTCTCCTTCATTCCAGGCTGGAGGGAATAACTGTTACTTTACTGAATTGTATCACAATGACCTGTCTGATAATGAGCACCAGCTGCCTGGTGGAGATAATCACCTGACACTGTTATTTCTAACTGGTAGCAGCCCATTCCTTCCTCCTATCACCTGATATGGCTGTTTGTTTGAGAGAGAGCGCACACGCACGCACGCACGCACACACACACACACGCACGCACGCACGCATGCACGCGCACACGCACACACGCACACACACACACACACACACACACACACGTAGTAGCCGTACTGTACCGCACTGTAGATGCCACCATTATGTATGACTAATGTTCAATAGTATGTTTAATTAGGTATACGCTATTTGCACCTAACAGAATGTTATTATGTTTAATTATGTTTAAACTATGTTCATGCCATTTGCACTATGGGCAGTGAATACGCCACTGTCTGTGGCGTGTCTTACTGCTCTATTGCTCGTTGCCTCTTGTTTTTTATTTATGTATATTTTATTTTTATTTGCACTATGTTGTTGTAATGGAGCCTACAGCACAAGAATTTCACACGTGATACTTGTACTACGGAGTGACAATAAAAATCTTGAATCTTGAATCTTGAACACACACACACACACACACACACACACACACACACACACAACACACACACACACACACGGTAGATAGGCAGGTGTGCAGAAAGCTTACAAGGTGAACAGCAGATCAAGCCAGAGCTAGCAGAACTAATGTTTCAACACGATGTGCGGGGGGCAATCAACCTTTATGAATGCACCAAGAAAGCATCATGGAAATCAGCAATGTCACAGTTATGACAAGGGGATTTTTGAAAGCTCAACGCTGTTATTGATGATTAAATCAAATGATATTGTTGGTTGTGCAGCTAATCTGAGAGTCTGAAAGCTATGAATTATAGTGATAGTGATGATACTGTAGGTAGAAGAGCCATAGTGAACTGATGATTACATTTGGCGTCATTTTTCAGCACACACACACACACACACACACACACACACACACACACACACACACACACACACACACACACACACACACACACACACACACCTCAACACAGAAGTTGAGCAGAAAGTCCATCTCCAACACTGTCCCCACGGTCATGTCTTTTCCCCCAGCTGTAGGGCATTCACGACTAGTGAATTTTACTAGTCGACTAGTCGTCCCTAAAGGTACACTAGTCGACTAGTTTTTTTGTTTTTTTTTGTTTTTTATCTTTAAGAAAGAACATGAGGTATTTACATGACATTCATGGACTATCATATCCCATATCCCATATCCCCCACAAAGATCATCAAAACACAACAAAACAAAACAAGAAAACTGAATAAGATACACAATAATCCAAGAACAAACAAGACTATTGGACAAACAACCAAACAAAAACAATGCATTCAGCTCCTATCCTGATAAGCCTAATGACACTGGGGTAAAAAGTTCTTAAAGTTAAACTCTATGTGGTTGCCATATTTTGGGGATGTCTAAGAATCTGCCTTGCTCTTGTAGTAAATGTTATCCAACGTATGGTAGCTTGAGAGTTCATTCCACCAGTGAACTACAGCTGGGAGATTGGATGCTTTCCAATTTAAAGCTATGCATTTCCTAGCTGCCAACAGGGCAAGATCTATGTATTTACTTTGAATGCATTGTTTTTGTTTGGTTGTTTGTCCAATAGTCTTGTTTGTTCTTGGATTATTGTGTATCTTATGCAGTTTTCTTGTTTTGTTTTGTTGTGTTTTGATGTTCTTTGTGGGGGATATGGGATATGATAGTCCATGTATGTCGTGTAAATACCTCATGTTCTTTCTTAAAGGGGCCATATTATGCATTTCTTAATTTTGTATCATATATATGTTGTTGTTACAATCTTGGATGGTCATATTAAACATGGGCTAAGCTTCAAATAAATGTGAAAGTGTTTTAATGTTACCCCCATGAACCCCCCCTCGCGCCTATGAACTCTCGTAGACGAGATGACATGGATTTATGGCGATTTTGTGCGAGAACCATAATTTTGGTGACGTCAGGTAGGACATTTCTCCAGTACACTGCCGACCGACAGTAGCGCTGCTAATTTCCACTTGTCTCGGCCGTATCTGCCTTTCACTTTCACACAAAACAAGGAGACGACTTGGAAGTGAGCCAGAATGTAGGACTGAAGTGGTAAGTTCTGAAAATATGTGTCTCATTCCAGCATTGGTTGTACCTAGCAACTAGGAAGCGCTAAGTTACTTACCACAGGCTGGGTAACGTTAGCACTTGCTATTAGCCTAGCAGCACAGCTGCCTTTCATAGACATGAACAACCGATGAATGACGAAGGCACACATTTTCAGAACTTGTAACGTTAGTCCAACTTGCTGACTTCTCCAAGTCCTCATTTTGGTTTGGTCCGTGTAGCCTTTGCTAGGAGAGGCACACTATAGTCACAAACATTTGGGAAGTTAGCTAACTAGCTACATTAGCTGTTGTGTTGTGGCCATTAGCTGTTGTGTTGTGGCTTGAGTGTGAAGCTCGCCGGGCAGGGCGGGGAGCTGTAAAACAATTATATAAACGAGCAAGGGATTGTCAAAACGAATTTGACCATCGATAACAAACGTGACTTGGGCGTAACAAGCAAGGCTATCAATTGATATATCAACATCCCCCTAGCTATCTACAGCTCCGCTAGGCCCGGGCTGTGCCGGGACATTTCCTTCGGCGGCTGGCCGAGCAGGGCATCACGTGCCGCGGCCAAACACAAAAACTCCTCGCGCTGCCCTCCTGGAGTATTTTCCGGAGGGTGGGGGTTCTTAAAGGGACAGGACCTAAAACAGAGCGTTTCATACAGAGGCTGAACTGAAGGGGGCAGTGAGAGCCAGTACAAGATAAACTGAGTTTTTTAAACTATGAATGATGCAATAAGTTACTCTACTGGAGGCCAACAATAAAATAATATTACATTATATTAGCAAAATATGGGCCCTTTAAAGATTAAAAAAAAAACGACTAGTCGACTACTAAGCACAGTGTCGACTAGTGGTTTTACTAGTCGACTAGTCGACTAGTCTGTGAATGCCCTACCCAGCTGTGAATATTGGTAATTGCAAACAGACTGAAGCAATTCCCTGAAATAATATGAGCTGGCTTGACTTTGCAGAGTTTATGTATATGTGTCAGAAGTATGATTCTTAGGCTAGCTTTTCAAACAGAGAAGTGGGGCTCATTACAGGTCTCTGGAGTGACCAGTGCCGGTGGTTGACTGTTCATTTAATATTCTGAGACATTTTCAAATTCATAAATGCTTTTACATTTGCTGTTTTTTTTCCTTACAGCCGGTGTCTGATACTGGGGGGAAATCCACTGGCGCACAGATGTATTCGACATTTGCGGCAGCATCAACAATTTGGAATAAACAGAAGAAGAACTGGGTATAGTTATCATGAGCACTTCTCGCCAACGTGGCTGGAAAGACGCCTACAGAAACTCACCAGTGATGGACCAGTGATGTCCATTTGTCCACAACTTAACTCAAATCGACTCTCAATAACTGAATCTAACTGAATCTAACTGACAATCAACCAGGCAAGTTTCTCATCACGCACTGTCACTGATTCAGCCTCCCTGATACTGCCATTCCTGCTGGATGTCCAAACCACCAGCCGCTCCCTAGCCACTGATACTCAGGTTTCCTTGTCACAACATGTAGCGTCGGTTAGAACAAAACTCTTAACCTGTCTAACTCGCCTATTAGTCTCATTCTGAACAGAACCGCGAGGAATGGCTGCAGGTGAACGTAGACAGCAAGATTATTATACTATTGTTCAACATGATACGTGATTGGAAATTACAGTCAATATTCAAATCACTTAAACCACAGGAGCCGATTGAGCTTCCTTTAGTTACTGCGTTCCTACACCCGTTTAGCATCGATACAATCTATACAAGAGTGAATGTCAGATTCCAGAAACATGAAATAACCTCGAGCTACAGTGCAGCGTCGAATGAAAACGACACTGAACAGGAATATCAATCAAACCGTGTCGAATATAATTGTTTTGTTAAGTCCATTTGAAAAAAAGTGACAACCAATTCTAGCAAATCATAAGGAATTAAAGTAATTAAAGGGCTACTTTGCCTATTTTCATCCAGCTTTGTATCATTACAATGTCTGTAGTATATGCAAATGATATGCAAATGAGGGCATCACCCGGCGGAGTTTCTGCCGGCAAATGAACAGGGAGCTCTCGGTGCAGGCGGCGGCAAACTTCAGGTAATGTTTTTTTCCATTACGATAATATATCTTGAATTAGTCAATGCTTAGTGGTAGGATCGACAAAACTAAGAAATACTTTCAAAAATGTTATATAGTCTATCGACTACTGTGTCACGTTGGGAGCAGTTAAGGGTTCAGTGTCTTGCTCAAAGACACTTCGACACAGTACCGGGAGGAGCCAGCCTCGAACCGGGAACCTTCCCAGGCGACAGCTCTACCTCCTGAGCTAATGCTTATATTGGCGTCATGTGCGCTTACCGACCCTGTAGCACACAAATCAGATTTTTGTAATTCCATCAATATATATAAACAATATAGTCGTCCTTTTGGCAAATAATACATTTCTACAATTCTAGCGGCTTCTCTTGACTCGTTTGTGTGAGCTGTCAAAGTCCATCAGTGTCAGTTAAATCATTTGTGTTGTGTGTGTGTGTGTGTGTGTGTGTGTGTGTGTGTGTGTGTGTGTGTGTGTGTGTGTGTGTGTGTGTGTGTGTGTGTGAGAGTGTGTGTGTGTGTGTGTGTGTGTGTGAGAGTGAGAGAGAGAGAGAGAGAGAGAGAGAGAGAGACAGAGTCTGTGTCTGTGTGTTTGGGAAGGGGAGATGCTAGAGGCAAAGCTTTTGACCTCATCTGTCATCCATGACGAAATAATCAGCAAAGATTGATTTGACAAACAAAGCGTGCTCACTGCTCACATGAGACTTTCTCACAAATAGACCAGGCATCAGCCTATAGTTTGTTCCCATCAACAGAAGCTGTGTGTATTCATCTTGACGTTAACTGATTGAAACAGTTGCAACATGTTCCCAGTGTGTCCAGCGGGCCACTGATCACTCCTTCCTATCTAAACTGTGGGCTGCTGTTGGTGTCGGCTGTTTGTTTAGGTTGGAACTGAAATACATCTCAAGAGACATCTTTCTTTCAGCACAACCATGTCCTCTCCAAAAGCATTCTAATGAGTCTTTGGATGTAAGTTGATACACATTTTGGACATGGAATTTGAATCTGAATCTGAAGGAAGGTGCAGGAGTGAGAACAAGAAAGAAGAGAGATGAGAAAGGATGGGAAGCTGAGGTTGAAAACTGAGGATGCAAACTTCAGAAGAAAAACTTGCTTTGACCTGAGATGTCACCTAACATCTGGGTGGACTGCGGCAGTAAGCCATCGTGGGCATGTTTTACCATCACTACTTTCATTATGCACCTTTATAAGACTTTGCATGCATTCCTAACAGCGTCGAAGACCTTCTCAAACACAGAAACCACCCACAGGACAGGAGAGCGTATTACCTTTCTGTAGATGAATAATGTCTGGGAAGTTGGCGAGCAGGCCTTGGTAGAGCGACAGCTTGTCCAGCATGTGGAAGAGGTCATACTTAGGTTGCTCAGCGAACAGCTCTCCGATGTTCTCGTAGGTGCGGCCCGTGTGGGAGATGGCGTTGTTGAGGGAATCAGAGCTGTGGGGAGGGTCCAGCATGAAGGCCTGGCTGATGGACTGGAAGGCGTTTCCCAGCCGCTGGAACTCCTTCCTGAAGCCGCCCAGGTGTTTGCGCACCAGCTCCGAGGCCACGTGCGTGAGCTGCATCACGCTGTCATCCATCTTCTTGGCGAAGGACTTGAAGTTGTCGACCCGCTCCTCCACGTCCTGGAGGTCCTGGTGCTCGTTGGGGATCTGGAAGGTCAGCATGAAGTGGGCGCCCACCATCTCGTCCTTCTCCGCCCGCCTCTTGCCCAGCTTCCACTGCTTGTCGTCGGCGCACATCAGGAAGTGTTCGAAGCCCTCGTACTGCGACAGCACCGGGTGGCTGGTCATGTGGTTCATCCACAGGACCAGCCGTCTCTTGCGCTTCTCGATGAAGTCCTCCTCGAAGCGCCCCGTCGCCTGCTTCTCCGGCAGGTGGGGCACCGAGATCACAGTGAACTTGTGCAGCAGGCGGTTGTACAGCCAGTCAAAGTGTTTGTAGCGCCTGTAGACGGGACGCCCCGTGTGGCTCGGCGTGACCCGGTACGAGATGTAGGTCTTGATGCCCTTGAACTTGGTCTGCTTGGTGGGGTCTTCGACGGAGCAGGAGAACGGCTGCGGACTCTCCTTCCACTGGGGCCCCTTGGGGCTCATCTCGATGGTGTACGACTCCGCTATCTTCGCCATCATGGGGACGTCGCCCAGCACAAACGCCTCGACCCCCGAGCGGACGAAGCTGGAGAAGCGGTTCAAGTTCCTGCCCACCATGCTGCCTTTGCGCGAGCTGGAGATGCTGTCCTGTCTCTCCATGTAGGGTTTGGCCCGGTAGTGCACGTTGGGGTTGTTGGAGTGCGGGCTCTGGTGGCGGTGGGCATGTCCGTTGGCCCCGCTGCCCTTCCTGTGGTCGTCGTCCTCCACCACCGTGGAGCTGTCGTCCCAGTCGTCCCAGTCGTCGTCGTCATCGTCATAGAAACTCTGCTGCATGTGGAGCGACGTGTTTGGGGTCGAGTTGAAGAAGGAGGAGTCATTTCCTAGAGAACCGGCGGGGCTTATAGAAGAGTCTGTCAGGTTAGAGTTCGCGCGAGGGCGAATTATCTCCACATAGGATGCAGGGAAGAGCCCCCGCTCCCCTCGGCTGTTCTCCCCTTGCAACCAGCCGTCCACCGAGTGCTCGTCAAAGATAACCAGTTCCTCATTCTCCTGTATGCTGATCTCCTCTTTGTTTTCACTTTGGAAAGTGTAGATGGCTTTGGCTTTCACCGACATCTTGATACTCCAACGGGTCCTAAAGCAGAGGATCCTACATGCACATAGTGCCTAGACTATAATGATGCATTTTGTTTTGGAAACAATTGACACTAGCTCACTGTAATATTTAAACTCATCTCAAATTACATGACAGATGTTGATCAGGTGTGAAACAGCACCTGGGACAATCTATGTAAAATTAATGATTTGATGCTCACAGAAGACTCAACAGTTAGACAAGACTATGATCTATATCAGCCAGAAATGTCTTGAAATGTCCTGAAATATATCGACTGTGTGCAATAGTAATAACATTCTCAGCCCATTGGGACTACAGGTCTAGTGTCGTATTATCACACGCCTATTTTGATTAAAAGTTGAACAATAACTTTACAGAGGCTTTATGATACATGACAGAATGATTTATCCCTTGTTACAGAAAGAGTAGCAGCTGGCTGCTTGCGCGCATAACAAAACAGGTTCAAAAACAAAACTGGTTTCACCAAAGCGCTACTCCAAACACCGTCGTCGGTCGTTGTCGTAATCCTTGGGAATTAATTGTATAGCAACCCTGCGTTGTTCAGTCGTCGGACACTTGCCTTTACATCAGACAGGCTGGAAAACGATCCTCGGTGAAAGTATTTCCAAGACAAAGTGGCCTGCTTTGAAGCGACGCGGAGGGATGAGTAATGGTATCCCCGTGCATTTTGAGCCTGCTGCTCCACATTCTCTCACACAGAAACTTGCTCCATTTTCCTTGTAAACAGGTTCTTGCGCATCATCTCCAGTCGATCCTTTGGGGTGAAAAAGTAGAATGATCAAGCGAATAATCTCCGCTTATTATGAGCATCAACACGCATCCATCCGGGCCAATATCATTTCTTTAGGCTTTATTCCTATGCGCTCTGCAACACAAAGTAACTCTTTCCATGACGTTAGGCTGCTTGGACAATTGGAGGCAAGTTCTCTCTCTTTTTTCATCCGCTCCTTTTCATTCTTTGAAAGAGGAGACTGGCTCAACACTGCCCCCAACATGAGAAGTAGGTTAATGTGGCAACAACATGCAATGGATGAAAACAATGATGATGGTGGTGGTGGTGAAGATGATGATGATGAAGATGGTGATGATGAAGAAGATGATGATGATGATAATAATAATAATAATAATAATAATAATAATAATAATAATAATAATAATAATAATAATAATAATAATAATAATATAACAACACAATAATACCAAACCTTATTATTTTGATTCACTGGTATAAACAAGCACTAGGTTTATATGATTTTTTTTTCACGTCATAATGTTTTAAGTGTAAAACCTCTGTGTAAAACTACATAAATCACGTGTATCCATTTTAACATAATAGAAATTGCCCGCGCGTTTCACAACTTTGCTGCTGTAAAACTCTGGGTTAATTTTTGTCGGCCAACTAACTCTGCATCTGATTGGCTCGCCCTGATATTTTACCATAACATTAACCAATCATCACTCCCCATGCGGCCAACTAACTCTGCATCTGATTGGCTTGCCCTGATATTTTACCCTAACATTAACCAATCATCACTCCCCATGCCTAAAGCGAAGGGCGGGACTTGGCGCAAATGTGGTGGGACTGGAGGGGGAAGAATCAGGCGGTGGGAAAGATGACAACGTGACGTTTCTGCTGCAGCTACCGACAGTCCACGGTATCTAATGTTGTTATTATCGAAATCTGCTGTCTAGTTGTTCATTTGGGGTCGATTTATATGTAACGTTAGCTAGTGGATGCTAAGCAAAAACGCCATGCTTGAATCATGTAGCTATTGGCTGCTAGTAACCACTAGTCGTAGTGTGTGCTATTCTCTTTAGCATTATGCTAGCTTGTTAGGTAGCTGGCTGGCTAGCTGTAGGCAGTCTACATCAGAGGCTCTAAACTTTCTCAAGTCAAGGAACCTCAGAAGTTTAGCGTACAGATCGACAGGTTTATCTGAGGGAAACCCATTGAGAAGATTGACCTGTGGCTTCTGTAGGTGTGGAGAAAACGATCACAATGGAGAGAGAGAGAGAGACACTTCTTATCAAATTATATACATTCACTCCTGGTGCTAATTTTAAAAGAATATAACATTATTTAAATTAAATTAACTAATCCAGTGACCCAGTCTGAGAACCGCTGGTCTAGGATACACAGACACTGCAGCATGATAATGTAAAACGTTATGGCTAAAATATGTCGCCATCATTTTGTCCATTTGTTATCACATTATTGCTGTGAACAGAAGAGTTTGGAAAGCATTTGACATTTTAAAAACTATAGGCCTGTCTACACTGTAAAAACACAGCTGGCAGTAACTGAAGCTCCAGTCCAAACCGATCAAGTTCAGCCTTATAAATGGCAATCAAAATGGCAATCTTTATGTTTTTTTTTTGTTCTTTATGTTATGTTATCTTTGTTATTTTATTTTTCATTATATGTCACTGTCATCCACATTCCACATAATGCTTGCCACGCCTATTGAAGCCTGATGCCATTGACAATAATGCCAATAAAGTTTTCTGGCAAATTCCAGTTATTTTTGGAACATTTTTACATAATCTGATGACGACAGTCACTGGCCAACTATATGCATACATGCACAGTGTACCATCTTATTGCACTTCTGTGATGAGAAGAAAGCAGTTTAGTAGAGAACAAAAGTCGAGTCTACACCTCAGGTTGCTTCCAATCCAAATCACCTTTTCCCCTAGAAGGGTACAAGCAGTGTCAGCACTGTAAGGGAAGTGGATGGCCTGAGTCAACGCTTGTATAATCAGTCCTCTGTTGGTTTGTAGAGTCCCCATGGATGACCTGACCCGAGCGCTCTCGGCCAGCTTTGCTGTGTCCAAGGAGCCCAACAGCACCGCCGGCCCGCACCCTCGACTGGCCCAGTACAAGAGCAAGTACAGTGTCCTGGAGCAGAGCGAGAGACGCCGGCGCTTCCTGGACCTGCAGAAAACGTTTGTATACTAATCACTTCAGTGTTTCCCCACTGGACTCTGTTTTCACCACAGCAGAGAGGTTGAGGAGTGGGGAGAGAGGGGGATTGGCCCTGTTCCTCCATTTTAAAGTTTCAAACCCAATTTGGCTTATTATAAACAAGCGTCAATTTGCAATAGCTGCAACCAGATATGCAAATTTCTGTGGACCAACCAACCAAGAGAGTGACTTATAGAGGTGCTGGTCACAGCTAAAAATACCTCACTGAGAAAATAGAGTTATATGATGTGTATACAATGGAAACCACAAAACAAAACTACAACCAGGCTATCATCATGATACAGTTTAGTTCAACAAAGGTTTTGAAGATGGCTGCAGCCCTCCAGCTCTGACATCACTGACTGTGCCACATTGCAAAGCATAAAATTTGGTCTACTAATAATAAGAATAAGTGTGTGTGTGTGCGTGTGCGTGTGCGTGCGTGCGTGTGCGCGCGCAGAAGGTTGTCCGGCCACAGCTATGCCGTTTTACGTGCCACCGGGCTGAAACTTTCAGGAAGTGTAAAGAGCAGCTGTGTAGGTGACCTGACGGAGCCAGATTTTTTTTTTAATTAGGTGATTGCCCTGATTACCTAATGATGTGATGTCACTCGAGCAATGATGTCATCAGTGATGTCAACAATGCAGTATTTGCAGATCACAAAATCTGCCTCGATACGATTCGATTCAGGGGGCTGCGAGCAAATATCCTCTCCCTCATTGTCTTGCACGCTTGCCATGGCGCTCGCATTGTTTGTAATGTGGAAAGAGGCACGCTTGGGCAGAAATGGAGACGCAGACGTGCCGTGGAATTTCAAAATAAAATAATGAATGGAATATAATGTTTATTTGGCGTCATGGTGATTTATATCGACGTTTTATCTGTGCATCGATGCTATTGGATCGTTGATCATTGAATCAATGCAGATCGATGTATCGTCCCACCCCCTAGTGTTTATGCCTCGTTTGAGCGACTGGTATGCTTGATGTTTTAGTGAATAATGTATTTTTTTTGTCTCTGCCAACCCCAGAAAAAGGTTAAACTATGTGAACCATGCTCGGCGTCTGGCGGACGGGGACTGGACGGGGGCGGACAGCGATGGGGAGGAGGAGGACATGGAGAAGAAGAAGGAGGAGGGGGAACAGCAGCAAGTAGACAACACAGAGGAGGAGGAGGAGGAGGGGATGGAGATTGAGAGGAGGAAGTTGCCACGGCATTACGCCAACCAGGTCAGTGTTTGTTGTGACCGGTGTTTGTTATGACTGAGGCAGGGCTGTAAGAAAATATCGATACACATGGGTATCATGATATTATGTTTTGTGATACTGTATTGATTCTCAAAAATCAAATGAATATATTTACGTGCAAAGATTTGTGGCAGTGGTTAATTATGTGTTTTGTTTAAACCGCTAGATAGCAGTGTTGTATCTTCAGCCATCTGACTCTTCCACTCCAACGTCACAACTTTTTGACCCAGATTTGATGCATAATGCTGGTCTGTTCCTTATACTATGACAGTTTTCCTCAAATCTGATTAAAAAAGAAGTCTAAATATTTTGAATCATAACCCCTGTATCGCGATACATATTGTATTGCCAAACGGCACAATTCATGTATAAAATCCAAAACAAAGAGCTCCCAGAATGCATCCAGAGGTTGTTCAGAACCAGAGAAAGCACTTATAACCTAAGAGGAATCTGCATGTTCACAACTACAAGAACAAAAACCAGAACAAATGCAATGCAAAGATGTATAACAGTTAAAGGAGTTAAATTATGGAATGGACTAGAAAATGAAATAAAAATGTGTAAAACAATCAACAAATTTAAAAAAATGTTAAAAAATCAGATTATTAACAAATATAAAACTCAAGATTGATATTTATATTATATTACATTATTATATTTAAACATATTATTACATTCATAGATATATAGAAATTTAGTTTGTGTATTTGACACTCTGTAAGTACAATTCATGTGTATATAGAATACCTGTATTTTGCTTAGTACTCATTATTATTGTTATTATCATTACTATCAATATTATCAATATTATAAATCAAGAAAAAAGAAAAAAAAAAAAAAAAATGTAAAAAGGGTAGGCGCTATAAGCGTTTGCTTCAGCCTACTCCTTTTCGGTCAGATCTTTTCAGGCTTGTATACACTCAACCAGCAATCACTGTTTGTTCTCTTATTTTGTTTTCTTGCTTTTCTTTAATCACAACTGTATTGAGCTGTACTTGTGAAATTGACCGAAATAAACTAAACTAAACTAAAAAGATTCTTGTCAATACACAGCTCTATCACTGAGGTCTATTGCTCTTGTTCGTATGGGGAAGGGACAGCACATGGACTTTTCCAATGCAATGCCTGACTTGGCCAGAAGAGGGCACATGAGCTTGTAGACTTGCTGCTGTGCTCTTTTGCATAAAACCCACTAATAAATTGCATCCTTGTGTTTGCGCCAACTTGTTGAGTGCCGACAGATTTTCCATGATCCTTCTTAATCTCTTCAATAAGGTGAAGATAGATTGTTGTTTGTTAACCAAAGCCTGTGGTGTCCTCCTCAGCTGATGCTGTCAGAGTGGCTGGTGGACGTGCCTGCAGAACTGGACGCCGATTGGCTGATGGTGGTCTGTCCCGTGGGGAAACGAGCTCTCATTGTTGCCTCCAAGGTAAGAGCCTATCACTGCTCTTCTGTCATATCACATGACCTGTCATAACAGTCGCTGAAGTTCAAATTTCAGGAAATAAGGATGTGATTAGTTTAAAGGTGCAGTGTAAATATCTCACTGTCAAACCGATTGTGATTCAATCAATTCTGATTCCCTTTTATCTTTAAGAATTGGAGTGCATTGTCACAGCTGATATGAAAGCAGTTTTTTTTAATGAAATCTTGTATGATAGTCCTTTTAAACTCAACATTGCATGCATGCAATATGAAAAGGCTTGAAAATGCTTGTTAGCATTAGGGCAGTCTACTGATCATATTATGTCTATTCTGACATTTTGGCCCCAAGACTTCTACCTCATCACATATATAACATTGTTCAATCTTTGTCACTTCCACCCCCACGCCTCATGACCCAACACTGTGTATCATAATGACCCAACACTGTGTATCATAATGACTGTGTACTGTTTCTGCATTGAGCTTGACAGAACTGTTGGCAAATCTTTGACACGCCACGGCCCATTGCTGTCTGCAAGTCTAGCAGTCTAGATAGAAGAATGGATTCTTTGGAAAAGCAGACAGTTTGCTTTGCTTGAAGAATATTAAATAGCACAGATCTCGTGTATTGATTCCAATATATTTGGAACTGTTGGCAAATATGATGGGCAAAAACGGAAACTTAATTCTATGATGTTCCTGTGCCGTTCAGTGGGTAAAACATGGCACTGCCAGGAGTTAGGGGTTTGATTCCCGTTGCGAACACCTGTACTAGAACTACTATCCATCAGGCTGCTACAAGGCACTTGGGCTTAAAACGTACACCAAATAGTAGGGGTGCTCCGATCCGGCTAAGCCACGATCCGATCCGATTCCGATTCCAGAATCGATTCTCGATTCCAACAATTCTCGATTCCAACGATTCTCGATTCCAGAATCTAGAATCGATTCTCAATTATGTAGTTTTATATTGCAATAACACACAAAGGTAAATATAAGACAAACAATGACAAATGTATTAATGCTGAACTTCAAATTCAACTTCTGAAGTATTACAGTCGGGGCCTAAATTCATTTTGCTCTGTTCTTCTTCAGATAAGATGGATTTATAGGCTGGGGGGGATCTGTAGACTTTGAGAAGGATTTATAGATTTTGGGGGGAATACATTAACCAGAGTTCTTAAGTGCAAGAGGTGGTGGCACCGTGGCAGTACAGTACACAAATGACATGAACATTTGGACACTTATTCAGCCGGTATCTTGCATGTTGCGTTCAGGTGCACTGTAAAAAAAAAAAAAAAAATTACAATACAAAGAAGAATCGATTCTTGGGAGTTTGGAATCGATCCAGGAATCGTGGCATTAACTCATTCACTGCCAATATCTGACTGGCATTTTTGGCACAGGCCAAGTATTTCCATAATGTTTGGTCATCTTTCAAGACCCACAGTAAATTCTGTACTAGGACTACAGTGATGTCCAATACCTCGAAATGAAGATCTAAGTCTCTACTTTCACCCCCAAAAAGAAAGTTCGCTTTTAGCATGTTCTGTACTCTACTTATAACCCTTTTTATACACCCCATGTTCATCAAAAAAGCCTGTCTGGGAAGAGAAAAGGGAGAAAAAAGCATTTTTGTAAAAGGGCACAATCTCAGGCATAACTCACTCTCAATTCTTTTATTTTGAACTGTATTGACATCAGACATGTAAATATTATTCGTTAGGACACAAATGACAAAAAAAAAAAAAATATATATATATATATATACACACATGAAGTGCTTTTTTTTTACATTCAACAATACAGTTTACTCGGTGTGAGTGTGCAGACAGACAGACAGACAGACAGACAGACACACCGACAGACAGACAGACAGACAGACAGACAGACAGACAGACAGACACACACACACACACACACACACACACACACACGATCCCCCTTTTAGATTTCTAACCCAACATAGGATAAGCAATAACCACGCCCTGTGGCGCTGGGATTGGCCAGGAGCAACACTGGAGGGCACGCAGCCCAGCGATTTCATAACTGAAGAGCTCTTGAGAAGGACAGCGGGCTGCTGTGAGTGCCTTCTGCCCGCTGCTGCCTAGCTGTTCCTGTGTTTATTTTTGATTTGTTCTGGTACACCCGTCTCCCTATCAACTCTGCTATTTGATCGTTCCCGTTTTCCCCTCGGCTATTCAACACGTCCTCACCGCCCTCGCAAACTGATCGATCATTTCCTCATTCCTCCGATGATCAAACACATCTCTTGATTACTTTCTCCCGTTTTCTCCTGGCTGGCACAGAGGAAGGCGACTCCAGCTCGTGCCGAGGGCGTTTCAATTGCGTTTCTCCTGTCTGCACAAGGAAGCGTTACCCGTTCTCTGCTTTTCCTCTTGCTAGATTTCAAAACAACAGCTGCGGTATGTGTTTGATCGCGTGCTGTCGGCTACCCTTTGAAGGCAGGGACCTGTGTCTGTGTGACAGGCTGGGCAAGTGTTTGCTGCAGGCGCTGCACCAATAAAAACAAAAACACGTCAAACACGTCCTTGGCGGGGAAGGCCATTGCTGATAACACGTCAAAGACGTCATTGGCGGTGAATGAGTTAAGAATCGCGATCCTTTCAGAATCTATTTTTTGGAGCACCCCTACCAAATAGGTTAGGATAGATGATTATGCTTAGTTAGGTTAGGGTAGTAAACAACTTGATCAATCTTGTGCCTCTCTAGTGTCACAATTGTGCATATACAAGTTTTAAAGCCAACAATATGACACAAATAAAACAATATCTGGTCTAATCTTTTGTTGAAACTGTGAACGACAATAATTTTGCAACGTCAATTTGATCTTATGAGCCATGGCGGTTAGCGGTTGTTTTTGGTAACACTCATCTCGTCCTGTTGTTTCTAAAGGGGTCCACAGCAGCGTACACTAAAAGCGGCTACTGTGTGAACCGTTTCCCCTCCCTGCTGCCCGGTGGGAACAGACACAACTCGGCCATGGGAAAAGGTAGGCGGGCCTGTTTGTTAAAGGGACGGAACGGGGCTAATTATGTATGGACCGAGTATGGATATAAGTAATCGTTTAGTAATTGGTGTCGATCAACAACCCATCAAACCTCTGCAGATATATTATGGTAATTGTATGCGATGGAGCAGTAGAAATCTTTCTTGCCATCAAGAGTGATTATAAGCCACTTTTGACTGCCAGCCACCCGAGTACAACTGCTCCTGTCCCACATGCAGACTACACCATCCTCGACTGCATCTACAGTGAAGTGGACAGAACCTACTACATCCTGGATGTCATGTGCTGGAGAGGCCACCCTGTGTACGACTGCCCGGTAAGACAGACCTGTAACCCTCCTGTCTACGACTGCCCGGTAAGACAGACCTGTCTACGACTGCCCGGTAAGACAGACCTGTAACCCTCCTGTCTACGACTGCCCGGTAAGACAGACCTGTAACCCTCCTGTCTATGATTGCCCGGTAAGACAGACCTGTCTACGACTGCCCGGTAAGACAGACCTGTCTATGACTGCCCCGTAAGACAGACCTGTCTATGATTGCCCCGTAAGACAGACCTGTCTATGATTGCCCCGTAAGACAGACCTGTCTATGATTGCCCGGTAAGACAGACCTGTCTATGATTGCCCCGTAAGACAGACTTGTCTACGATTGCCCGTTAAGACAGACCTGTCTACGACTGCCCGGTAAGACAGACCTGTCTACGACTGCCCGGTAAAACAGACCTGTCTATGATTGCCCGGTAAGACAGACCTGTCTATGATTGCCCGGTAAGACAGACCTGTCTATGATGACTGCCCCGTAAGACAGACCTGTCTACGACTGCCCGGTAAAACAGACCTGTCTATGATTGCCCAGTAAGACAGACCTGTCTACGGCTGCCCGGTAAGACAGACCTGTCTATGACTGCCCGGTAAGACAGACCTGTCTATGACTGCCCGTTAAGACAGACCTGTCTACGGCTGCCCGGTAAGACAGACCTGTCTACGACTGCCCGTTAAGACAGACCTGTCTGCGATGACTGCCTGTTAAGACAGACCTGTAACGCTCCATCAATCCCAGAATGCTGGTCTAATTGCTTAAGTAGCCATGTCTGGCCCACAGATGTGCCTTTTCGTCCACATTGCCCGTCTCATTTGGTCGGAATTTGAGAGGCAGTGTTTTGTTTACAGCACTTGTGTTCTTATCAACAGACTGAGTTCCGTTTCTACTGGCTGCAGTCCAAGGTGCAGGAGGCAGACAGCCTATCGGAGATCGCCAAACGCAACCCGGTCAGTATCAACAGCCCAGAATAGAGCTTAAACTGTAACAGATAGACTCCCCCCCCCAACTCATGCCCCCCCCTTTCCCCTTCCTCGTTTTCTGCTCTTCGTATGACTATTTGCTGTGTTGTGGGCAGCGTGGATTCACTTAGAGCTTTCTGTCTTTTTTTGGTCTGTTGCGAGTGACTGTTGTGCTTTCTGCCTTGCTTGCACCCAATTTGTCCATGTGGAGAAAATCAAGTCTTGAACACAAAACTCCTCGGGGGGGGAAATGAGACAAAGGAGAATGAAAGTAAAACACTCATTGCCATATCTGTGGGTATTTATTGGGCACTAAAGTGGTCACTACACACACACATATCCAAGATCGGGGCGCTTGAGGGAAGAGCGTTTGAAAAACCTTGTGTTTGGACGGAGCTCCAGCCCCTGATCTGAAGTGTTTGCACAGCCCGACAGGCGCTAAATGTGGCTTCTCGTAGAGTAAACCCACCGTTGGAGAACAATTTCTCGTGTTTTGACATGAAGACAAATTGTGTTTGGAACTAACAACATGGTGCTCTGCTTGTGTTTGCTCCACCAGTTCCGGTTTGTGAGCCTTCAGAGCACAGCCTGCACAGCAGAGTCCATACAACAAGCCCTGGGAGCCGAGTACGGCTTCAGCGTAAGAGACACCACACTGCTGTCCATTCTGGCACTCTTTACAAAAACCTTCTTCTTACGGCTGCACACGTTCTAAGTGATTGTAGATCAGGGTATCCGCGGGGTCTTGAAAAGTATTAAAAGTTGATCAATCAATTTAGGGAAAATGAAGGCCCTTGAAAAGTCTTAATTGCCATTTGAGAGGTATTACATTTTGTAGCTATTGTGTTGATGGTGTTAAATGAGCATTATTAGGGGTGGGGGAAAAAATCGATACACCACAGTATCGCGATATTTTGCCTGACGATATCGTATCGATATTTGGACGCCAAATATCGATATTGCAAAAAAAAAAAAAAAAAAAAAAAATTTTTTTTGCAGGCCATGCCAGGCCACCGGGCTACTATAAACTTTAGTTCCAAGGCCAGCAGTAAACAAACGGTAGCATATTTTAATTTTGTTTTAACAGTAACAGTTTTGTCATAACAGTCATTTACAAATTCCCCAGTTACTGAATGGGCTGCACAAAATGTTTTGTGTAAGTGAAGTGAAGTTGCAAAAACTACATAAGTACAGTAGTCCACACACACATCCAGTTAAGGTGGACTGTAAGTAGACTGTAACAAACAGTTCAGTTTGTCAGGTGCATGCAACTATGACATGACTTTATGAAAGTTGTTGGTCTGTCTACTTGACAATGTTGCTGCAATAAAATGGTTGAAGTCAGATGTACAGACTGAAAAATTGTTCTTATATAAACCAGATGTTGACAAAGTTTTCCTTTGGGGACATCATTTGCAGTTGAAAAAGTAAGAAATCGCAATATATCGCAATATCGATATATCGCAATATCGAAAATATCGCAGTATCGCAATACTATCGTATCGTGACTCAAGTATCGTTTCAGTATCGTATCGTGGGCATCTGGTGATTCCCACCCCTAAGCATTATGATATTATCGTCCCATATCGATCGCAGACCCTTGAATCGATATCGCTGGCTTCATTGAATTATTTGTCAGAAAGACACACGACATTTGAACCATTTATCCATGTTTGCTAGCTAGTTGGTTTGCACACACTTTTGACATGTGTGAACGTGACCTCTTCACAGAGTAGTGTAACAGTTGACACTTGCCGGGCGGGGGGACTAGTTGATAAAGGGCTTATGAAATGACTTGGAATATGTACATGTATGTATGTATCCCCAATCTTTCCAAGGACTCCCTGCAAGCTGCTCAAGTACCCCTAGGGGATACACACGTACCCGTTTGGGAAACACTGGCCGCCCTAAAGCATCCGTCGGTACCAACCAGGTTATGCTAGCTTGTTTGGAAGAGGGCTAAATTAAGCTCCAAACTTAGGCTAAATTTTTCAGAGGGAAAAACAATTTATTGTAAATGACTTCTCGCGGCCCTGCAGTACCTTCACGGCCCACCAGGGGGCTGAGGACCACACTTTGGGAATCACTGCTTTATAGTATCCATACGGAAGCAGAAATACTGTACATTTGGGTTCTACTTCACGAATCGTCGATCGGTTTTAAATCTGAACGCGGTTTTCCGCCCGCAGGTGGACGGTCTTCTCTTCTACCACCGTCAGACCCACTACACCCCCGGCAGCACGCCTCTGGTGGGCTGGCTCCGCCCCTACATGGTCACCGACATCCTGGGCATCGAGGTTCCCGCGGGACCCCTCACCACCAAGCCCGAGTACGCCAGCCACCAGCTGCAGCAGATCCTGGAGCACAAGAAGACGTCGAGCGAAGTCCGCCCGGCCGACGCCAACGGCCGCTACGAATTAGAGCACCTGTCCACCCCCAGCCAGGAGAAAGGGGACGGAGACGCACTGAACTGTTTGCCCCAAAAGCCCATAAAGGAAGCCAACATGGAGAACTGAGAGGGAGAAGCTAACTCAAGTGTGTTCTGTGTTGTTGTGGCCCCCGCAAAATGGCTGTTTGGAATTCCTCTGAATACTTTTGCATGGTTGACCAATTGCAAAGCATGGCTAATTCTAATCCATTACTGCTTAAGACAGAGTGGAGATCAGTAGAGCGATGCTGTATGCTGCTATGTGTTTTCCACGGTGAAAAATTCAAATTCCACAAAGTTTTTTTCGTACGTTTTGAAGGTACTTTTCCGCAGAAACCTGGAAACTCAATTGTTTGTACCTCTATTGTGGCGCGAAGATGTTGAGAAGGCTTGTGTTTAGCCAGTATAATTATCATGTCATGTTCTGTTGTGCAAAGTCCTTTTCGTAACAGCATGGTAATGAGTTTTCAGTACTGTGCAGTTTCCTACACACGTGCACCTAAAAAGAGTTCTGAGCAGATCATTATGTTGAGTATCAGTTGAGGCAAAGTGAGTATCATCAACTCTGTACTTTCTGTGGAAGGGTTAGGACGGGCAAATTGTTGACCTATTCAGAACCTGTTCTCATATGGACTTTTACAATTCCCTTTTAAATTGAAAGTTGCTCACTCTAGAATCTGTTTTAAAGTGTATGTTTCTGAATAAACTTTTTTTTGTATCGAGTTTTTGTGTATCTGCTGCACACAGTGCACAGTTGTATTAATAACAGTGTTCCCACAAATCTTACAATTTTTTTAATTTTAATTTTTACAGACCGGATGAGCCAGGAAATTGGATCAATTCTCTGGGAAAGATGTATAATCCAATATTTTAAAAGGAAACTTGAAAACATGAAAGCTTTACCTCAAATTCTAGATAAGGTTTAATGTTCATTGCACTAGAGATTGTGGTAAAAGTTACCGTATTTGTCATCGCTTCAGAGCTTCTTTCTTATATAGAATGTTAAAAACAAAAACATTCAAAAATACATTTTAG